>NC_058406.1:89327266-89595234 GCF_002201575.2 Neomonachus schauinslandi | reverse complement strand
CCCCCAGGGGTAGCAACCGAGGCTCTGGGCAGAGAGGCCAGACCCCCGGGCGCACGGATGCACCTCGTGCCTCTGCGCTGGAGCCGTGGCGATGGTCCCTCCTCTTCCTGCGCTTTATCTCGCAGAAGGAGCCTGGGGGTCGGGGGGGACATTGCTATCGTAGGTCCCTGCTAACTGGATGTGTGGTGGGCAGGGTCGCCTTCCTCCCTCTCACTTCCACCTCTGTGAGGCTCCGGGGGGCCACAGCGTGGACCACTCCTGCCACCAGAGACATCCCAAATGGACGTCCTCTATGAAGAACTCTTTCGGTACCTGGACCATAATGAGGCTGGGACCCTGGATATCCTTGAGCTTCAGGAAGGCCTGCAGGATATAGGGGGTCCTTGAATTCCTGGAGGAAGGGCAGGTGGGCCTCAGTGGGGCTGTGGTAGGAGAGATGTGGGGGCTGGGAGCCCCGGAGACGCCTTGGGCAGAGATGGGGGAAGCTATATTGACACCTTACCCAGCTTCCCCTGGGGACCCACTATAGCTTTCAGGTTGGTTACCAACATTTTACCATTTGAAGAATAACAACACAGCTAATACTTTTCTCAAGCATTTTTCTTGTTTCCCCTGGCTCTCATAAAATTTCCAAATTCAAATTGCTCTGAAGATGTTGGCTACCACCTTGTTTTGGGGGGTCACCTTGTTCAATGTACTCACCTGTTATTACTAGCCTGGATGGGCATCTAGGCCAATGAGGCTCCCTCCCCACTTTGGGGAACTGGGATAATCACCATATGTGTTATGTGTTTGGGAGTGGGGGCGGGGTGTAGTTGGAAATGGTCTAATATTATCTTTCAGTTGCTGTTCCTGGAAGGAGGGCATTCAGTCTGGTGGCTTGTACCCTGGGGGTCTCGCCAGTTCTGACCTTTCCTCTGAGCATGCCTTCATCAGCACACTTGTAAAGACTGAGCTCGGCATCATTTCCTCTGGGAAGCCCTCTTTTTCCCAGCCTAGATCACAGATTGTGTCTCAGCATGTAATGCCTGATGCATATTTCTATCACTGTATTTCCAAGTTATTTTCTGTTTGGAAATTCTTATTGAATATAATTACTTTCCAATTATATTTGCTCTTTGGATGTTTACAGCAGCAGACTGGGTGGGAGATTCAGGAGAGTGAGGACTGTTGAATGCATTTCATATCATTGGTACTTTGTGCTCAGGAATCTCTTGGCTGAGCTCTGTATGTTAAGATTAAGTAAAGCTCTTCTTACTAGCTGTGGGAGCTTTGGGAGTCTTTACTTTCATCATCCATTCAGTGACTGGGCAGCTGGGTTTTGGGAATGTTCTATATACCAAGTGCTGCAGCTCAGTTTTCTCATTTGTGGTATCAGAGGCCTGGACTGGGTGTTGGCTGTGGACCAGGCCAATCCAAAATGTTATCTCTGTAAAGTTCACTTGGTTTCTGTAATTCCTAGAACAAAAATGGAAGTGGTTTTCTTTTTCTTTTTTATTTGTTTTTTAATTTTTTTGAAGCGTTTTTCTTTCTTTTTTTTTTTTAAAGATTTTATTTATTTATTTTGAGAGAGAGAGAATGAGAGAGAACACATGAGAGGGGATAGGGTCAGAGGGCAAAGCAGACTCCCTGCCGAGCAGGGAGCCCGATGCGGGACTCGATCCCGGGACTCCAGGATCATGACCTGAGCCGAAGGCAGTCGCCTGAGCCACCCAGGCGCCCCAAAGCGTTTTTCTTTTTAAAGCTAAATATCCCTTATGCTTATTATTTATTACTTTTTAAAGGTTTATTCATTTGAGAGAGAGAGACAGAGTGAGCAGAGGGAGAGGGAGACAAGCAGACTCCCCACTGAGTGGGGAGCCCGATGTGGGGTTTGATCCCAGGACCCTGAGATCATGACCTGAGCCGAAAACAAGAGTCAGACCCTTAACTATCTGAGCCACCGAGGTGCCCTACTTTATGTTTATTTAAATGTACTTTATTCTTGTACTTAGATTTCCAAGTGTGACTTGTATTTGTTTATTTGATACAAACTAAACTTTCAAAAGAAATTCTGGTTTATGCCACAAACAAGTTCAGTTCTTTGAAACACATTTCAAAGCAATTTATCAAACAAACTTATCAAAACAATTTGTTGCAAATCTGTCTTTTGTTTTTTAAGAGATGGTGTGAGCCATATAAAGGCTTTGTATACCCCGTGGTGACTGAGGGCTTATATATTAAAACTAAGGAAGAGTTAAATCTGAAGGGCTTTCATCAACCAAACAGAACCTAACATTTCAGGGGAATACTGATGTGGCTTTTCCTCAGGTGACCGTGAAATCTTTAGGGAGTTCTAATGTGAATTTTCTCCCACATGTCTCCAGCTTCCTTAGTAGAAAATTCATTTATATAAATTAAGAATTCATCAGTTAAAAAAAATAGAAATGGTACTTACATTTTGTAATGATAAGAGAGAAAAGATACAACTTTTTATTCTTTTTTTTTTTTTTAAAGATTTTATTTATTTATTTGACAGAGAGAGACACAGCGAGAGAGGGAACACAAGCAGGGGGAGTGGGAGAGGGAGAAGCAGGCTCCCTGCAGAGCAGGGAGCCCGATGTGGGACTCGATCCCAGGACTCCGGGATCATGACCTGAGCCGAAGGCAGTCGCTTAACTGACTGAGCCACCCAGGCGCCCCACAACTTTTTATTCTGATAACAGGTTTTTTGAATGACGTTTTATTTGGCTTTTTACTGTGGGGTGTGAGAGACTGAGTATACAAGTATGGACAATGGTTTGCTCATATTTAAAATTGAACTTTGACCCACAACTTAGAGTAACCTGCTCAGGAAACCAACCCCTTTTCTATAGTAAACAACCCAGGGAACCAACCTGCCATAAATCAGACTTAACAGGAGTCCATATTGCCATCTCTAGAGACAATCCATGAAGCAAAATAATTTCTGTAACAATCAGCCCCAAATGGCCAGAAATTGATTGATACCTGACAATTTCCCTAATTTTTGTCCCCACTTCCAACTTAGGACAACTAGGGAGAGGGAACTAACCAAACACAGGATGCCCCACTTCTCATTAGCCTGCCTACAGCCAAGAGCCACCAGCCAGGGCACACCTGAAGCCTCCCTTTTCCCCACTATAAAGCTTGCTCACCCTTTTGTCTGCCTGCCTTTGAGTCTCAGCCAGAACTGACCACAGCTGACTGCCTTGCTATATACCACGCTCAGAACAAATAGCCTTCGCTTTTCTCATTTGATTGGTCTTCATTTACTTCTACAGAGGAATACAAAAGAACGTTCAAAAGAGAAACCCTAGTCTTTCATATTATTGTAGGTTAGAGTCCTTATTTACCATAAGAAGGTTAAAAAATCAAGCTGTTCAAAGATGGGGTCAGACATGTCTTTTAACTTGCAATTTCCAAAATGATAGTTGTTCCCTGATATTTCTATTGACAAAATATAAACTTCTTAGATGAGACTTTAGTACATTAAATGGGGCCCCAGAATGCTGTGCCATTTTCTCTTGGATTATGCACATCTCGGTATATGTTGAGTAATCAGGATGTAATTTTCAGGTGAATATGATCCTCAATCTATTTTGTGAAAGTAATTAAATAACAGTAATTATTTTCAGTGACAATACAAATGTATTTGCTTTTATTTATTTATTTATTTATTTATTTATTTATTTATTTATTTATTTATGAGAGAGAGAGAGAGAGAGAATGTGCCTGGGTTGCGGGAGGGGGTAGTGGCTGAAGGAGAGGCAGAGAGAGAATCTTGAACAGGCTCCCTGCCCATTGCTGAGCCCCATGCGGGGCTTGATCTCATGGCCCTGTGATCATGACCTGAGCCAAAATCAAGAGTCCCAGGATTAACTGACTGAGCTATCCAGGCACCTCAGGAAATATATTGTTTTAGACATCTAAATCCCATGCTAGGTCAAGTGTATGTTTTTTATCTTGGAGTTTATAAAATGCATGTCTTACAGGAGAACAGCCAGTCAGGCTGCTCGAAGTGTAAGTATGTCCAAATAATTTAGTAGTTTAAAAAATAATAATTAATTTAAATAATTTTTAAAAATCTCCTTTTTTATAGAAAATCTTTACTACTGGTGATATCAACAAAGATGGGAAGCTGGATTTTGAAGAATTTATGAAGTACCTTAAAGACCATGAGAAAAAAATGAAATTGGCGTTTAAGAGTTTGGACAAAAATAATGATGGTATGTCTTTATTTTGTATTCATCACCAGCTATGAAGAAGCACCTGTCCTATTTCCAAAAGTGTAAAACAATATGTATTTAGTCTCTCTTTTTTTGGAAAATAATTATTAGTAGTTTTAGTACTTGTTTTTCATAGTAATATGATTTTTCTGTAGAATTTATGTTTTTAGTGAAGAAAACCTACGCATAGCCTTGTCTACTGAATTAAAATCTGTGAATAGGGCTGTGTATATATGTTCACTATAGAATATTGTGCTGATTGGACTTATAGGTTAAAAATAATAACTATGTTTCCTTGTTCTCTGGGCAAGAGATATTTATTTTTGTTCATATATAGGCACAATGTAAAATTTAAAAAACTTTCAGATTATCTTAGATTTAATAATTTTTTTGAAAGAATTACTTTAGGGCAAGTACTCTGATCATGAAAATTGGGAGAAAAAGATAAATATTTCAAATATGTGTCTTTTTTTTTTTTTTAATTAAGTAAACTCTACCCCCAATGTGGCGCTTGAACTTACCACTCTGAGGTCAAGAGTCACATGCTCTACTAACTGAGCCAGTCAGGCACCACTAAATATGTATCTTCTGATGGGGATTATGATTTCACGATTTAGATTAATAAAGTTAGAGTCCCAGTGAGTAGAGCAAAAAGCAAGTGCCACAGTAGGAGAAAGGGAGGAGTAATGAAACCCTTATCACTAGAGGTGGCCTTTGATAGGAAGTGGGAATTTATTTTTAAAAACTATAATGCATACAAAACTTAATTAAAAGATAATAAAAAAACTAAAATGCATCCTCAAATCCCTCCCTGTATAGGAACAGTCAGGGCCGTTCCATTCACAGACTTGGTATTCAAGGAACAAACAAATAGGGGCAACTGGGGGGCTCAGATGGTTAGGCGTCTGCCTTCAGCTCAGGTCATGATCCCAGGGTCCTGGGATCGAGCCCCGCATTGGGCTCCTGGCTCAGCGGGGAGCCTGCTTCTCCCTCTCTCCCTGCTCATCTCTCTCTCTCTCTCTGTATCTCTTTGTCTCAAATGAATAAATAAAATCTTAAAAAAAAAAAGAAACAAACAAATGGATTGAGGAAAAAGTATGGTTCATACCTGGGGCGGGCAAATTTTTTTTGTAAAAGGCCAGATAGTAAATATTTTAGCTTTGTGGGCCGTGTGGTCTCAGTTGTAGCTACTCATCTCTGCTGTCATAGTTCACACTTGATCTTAGCCAAAAGGCCGAGAAGTGATCTGCTATCATAGTTCAAAAACAGCCATAAACAATATGTGCATGAATAAACATGGCTGTGTTCCAATAAAACTTTATTTATAAAAGCAGGCAACAGACCTTATTTGGCCAGTAGGTCATAGTTTGTTGGCCCCTTGTTTATACTGAATAAAGAACTTTAACTTTAGTTAGGTATAAAGCAAATTTCTTCAAACAACTAAACCCTTTGAATGGATTTGATGATGCTTTCAGTCTGTGATACTCATCCAGGAAGTTGAGTTTGTAGTGGAAAGTAGTGCTATTCAAACATTTGTTACCTCCTAGAAGCCTTATACTACATGCCTCCAAGTTTAGCCTTAGTCCAATCTTCTAGCAAAATGCAGTTTTTTTTTTTTTTAACATTTTATTTATTTGATAGAGACAGTGAGAGAGGGAACACAAGCAGGGGGAGTGGGAGAGGGGGGAGTAGGCTTCCCGCTGAGCAGGGAGCCCAGTGTGGAACTCGATCCCAGGACCCTGGGATCATGGGATCATGACCTGAGCCAAAGGCAGACGCTTAACGACTGAGCCCCCCAGGCGCCCCACAAAATGCAGTTCTTACAACCAGCTTTGCTTTTCTGCAAACTTTCATCCTATCTTGAGCCCACTACAGCTCAGTCACGTAGTAGGACTGTGTAGTGTGGAGGCAGGCAGTAGCTGGGAGATGGAGCCACCTCAGGGGCATCTGCCAGCTAAGCAGAGGTGGGTCATCCTGGTATGTAAGTTGTGCCTGTATCAGTTGTCCCTTTCAGAAAATTCTACATGAACCAGAGGAAATAATTGAAGGTGAAATTCTGTGATACATTTGTAGTAAATGAAAACAGTTTTTACTTAATTTATCTTGTTTGTAGATTTTCAAACAGTTTCTCATTATAAATTCATATTTTTGTGTTTCAGACTTCTTCAAGCAAAGCATAAACAGTCTTTCCTCCTTATTTGTGGATTGTGTATTTGAGAATTTGCCTACTTGCTAAAATTTAACCGCAAAAGTAACTCCAAAATCAGTGCTTGCGGCATTTTGGCAGTCCTTCATGGGCTTGACTTCATTTGCTTGGCGAGCACATTTCTTGCTGAGACCGAAGTAAATGATGCTCTGCTTTCTTGTTTGAGCTCTCATACTGTAAACAGGTGTCCTTCTGCAGTCCACTTAGCGCCATGTTTCTTGCATTTTTGTGCTTTTTGTTGGTGGTTTTGCTGTTGACAATGGCTCCCAACCATAGTGCTGAAGTGCTGTCTGGCATTCCTAAATGCAAGAAGATATACTTCATTCAGGCATGAGTTGTAGTATTATTGGCCATGAGTTCAATGTTATAGAATCAACACTCTAGGGCGCCTGGGTGGCTCAGTTGGTTAAGCGACTGACTTCGGCTCAGGTCATGATCCTGGAGTCCCAGGATCGAGTCCCGCATCGGGCTCCCTGCTCGGCAGGGAGTCTGCTTCTCCCTCTGACCCTCCCCCCTCTCATGCTCTCTCTCAAATAAATAAATAAAATCTTTAAAAAAAAAAAGAATCAACACTCTAATATGGTATTGTATAGTATTTATACATACCTATAACAAGGTTTTATACCGACAAGGTTTTATATTGATTGGTCGATGAATACGTTGTGACCAGAGGCTCAAGGAACCTAACCCTGTATTCCCCATAAGAACAATGGTTTGATAATTCAGGGTTCATAGTGACCTTGTAGAACATAATTACCAAGAATAATGAGAATTGACTGTATTTCTTTAAGAGTGCAATTATAATGGAGAATATTCAGAATGGCATTTAAGGAATTTCATTGCTAAACAAATTGATCCCTCTAACAGTTTTTTGCATTATGCAGAATCTCATGTTTCTCTTTTCTTCTCCCCAGGAAAATTCTTTCCAAATCCTGGGATTTCTTCAGAGTCCTTCTCTTAAATGAAGTCTTTGCTTTCACAACTAACAGTAATTTTTGTCCGCCTCTTTTCCTGGCGAACTTTGCCATTAATACTGTTTGGCAGCAGACCCTCTCGTGCTTTGTTTGGTTTCCTCCTATTTCATGCATATTGGTCTTGGGGTCATGAGTCTGTGAGCTGCTTGAGGGAAATGCAGTATTTATGACTCCCATTTATTGCTTCTATTTTCTCTTTCTTCCTCTCTTCTGTTTCATCTCGTTCTATCTACAAACATGCACTAATTTCTCTAATAATAATAACCTTCCCTCTTCCATTGTCCTACCATCCCCGCTTTCTTTATTTTTATTGCCACATTTCTCAAAAGAATAGTCCCCACTCTTTGGCTTCTTTTAGTTATTTTCTACTTCCTTTTAACCCCGTGCAACACATCTTTACATGTATGAAAATTGCCTAGTCATTTATTAAAATCTAGAAATGCATACGTGTGAAATTAATTGATCCTAGCCTAATGGAATTTACTTTGGAATCAGAGTGTCTTGATTTGAGTCTCAGTCCTGCTGCTTAATGTTGTTACTTGGTAAGGCCACATAAGCTCTCAGTCCCTTCTTTAGATGGATTATTATTATTTACCGATGAGACTTCATGATTTCTGAATGAGATAACATCTGTGTACTTGTTTAGTGTATTTGTTAAACTTTGAGTTGGTGTTACAGTATGTATTTAAGCAAATCTGTAACTCACCTAGAGTCATAATTTTGCCTTAACGAGTCCAACGCTTTCCCTTACAAAATGAGAGTTTTGAAATTCAGGATTTCTAAGATCCTTATCCGTTCTGAATCTGAGTTTATGCTCTTTTTCATTTTTTAAAGGAGTAATTGAGGCTTCCGAAATTGTCCAGTCTCTCCAGATACTAGGTCTAACTGTTTCTGAACAGCAAGCAGAGTTGATTCTTCAGAGGTAAGCTTTTTATCTTACTGGCAATCGTGGGCTTTCTTTGACGTTAATTTTCATATCTCGTATTCAAGATCTTCATTTTAAGTATAGCTGAAAACTCTCTACACCTTAACCATTCCTCATTATGTGTGTTCAGTATCTGTCTTCCTTTTTGTTTTGTATGTACATATTTAAGGTGTAGGAGTGGGAAGCGTAAGCTCAGATTGGATTCTCTCTTGCAAGGAAGGCCCCTGGGGCAGTGGAATGGCAGTGAGGTGTTCATAGAGAAGGAGCCTAGGCATTTTCGTGCTGCCATTTTTCCCATTTTGTTTCTAAGGTGATAATGGAACTCATTGTTGCAAGATAAGATGTTTAGCAGATTCATCACATTATTTAACCTACATGTCACTGGATAAGTGGGAAATTCCAAAGGTTCACAAAGAAATACCAATTTAAACTCTCAGAAAATGGAGATGGCAATTTGAACATTATTGCCCAGGGTAATCAATTCAGCTGTTTAGTGAGTCAGACCTTTACAGCCTTAATGTTTTATTTCACAGGATAGAGCAATAATCTCTAAAGTCTCAGTGCCCTTGAAGACTCTTCTATTACAAACACACCATAGGGACTAGTTAATTTTTTTTGTGATAACGGAAAACAGAAAAGGGTGCTTATATTATATTCCTGTGAATGCTTTCAGTTTTTGACATTATCTAAAAAGTTTCTGCTAAATGGCTTTATTGTTGAGTTTATCTCCTTTTATATCTGTACCAGTAGCATTTTCCTCCTTTCTTTCTGTTCAGAATTTCTTTTAAAAGCAGCCACTCAACAGGAGGGCCCAAGTCTCCAAGCTTGGGCATGATGTTGCTATTGTTAACACTGGATGAGGAAGGCTTTCCTGAGGAGATGAAAAACTAAAAAAATGAAAAGGGGTAAACCGGATTTTGACAGTGGGGTATGGGGCATGTAATATTCTGTTGCTGAAGTCATTCTTCCAGGGAATTGAAGGTTTGTTTGTTTTTTTAATTTTATTTTATTATGTTAGTCACCATACAGTATCTCATTAATTTTTGGTATATGTGCTGCCGAAGCGAGCACCCTCATTAATTTTTGATGTAGTGTTCCGTGATTCATTGTTTGCGTATAACACCCAGTGCTCCATGCAATACGTGCCCTCCTTAATACCCATCACTGGGCTACCCTATCCCCCCAACCCCCTCCCCTCTAGAATCCTCAGTTTCTCGGAGTCCCTAGTCTCTCATGGTTCATCTCCCCCTCCGATTTCCCCCCCTTCATTTTTCCCTTCCTTCTCCTAATGTCCTCCATGCTATTCCTTATGTTCCACAAAGTGAAACAAATAATCAAGTCAAAAAATGGGCAGAAGACATGAACAGACACTTCTCAAAAGAAGACATACAGATGGCTAACAGACACATGAAAAAATGTTCATCATCATTAGCCATCAGGGAAATTCAAATCAAAACCACACTGAGGGGCGCCTGGGTGGTGCAGTCGGTTGAGCGCCTCCCTTAGGCTCAGGTCGTGATCCCAGGGTCCTGGGGTCGAGCCCCGCATCAGGATCCCTGCTCGGCGGAGAGCCTCCTTCTCCCTCTCCCACTCCCCCGCTTGTGTTCCCTCTCTCACTGTCTCTTTCTCTCTGTCAAATAAATCAATCTTAAAAAAAAAAAAAAAACCACCACACTGAGATATCACTGTATACCAGTTAAAATGGCAAAAATTGACAAGGCAAGAACAACAAATGTTGGAGAGGTTGTGGAGAAAGGGGAACCCTCTTACACTGTTGGTGGGAATGCAAGTTGGTGCAGCCGCTTTGGAAAAGAGTGTGGAGGTACCTCAAAAAATTAAAAATAGAGCTACCCTATGACTCAGCAATTGCACTACTGGGTATTTACCCCAAAGACACAGATGTAGTGAAAAGAAGGGCCATATGCACCCCAATGTTCATAGCAGCAATGCCCACAATAGCCAAACTGTGGAAAGAGCCGAGATGCCCTTCAACAGATGAATGGATAAAGAAGATGTGGTACATATACACAATGGAATATTATTCAGCCATCAGAAAGGATGAATACCCAACTTTTGCATCAACATGGATGGGACTGGAGGAGATTATGCTAAGTGAAATAAGTCATTGGCTTTTAGTATATTCACGGACTTGTGTAACTATCACCATTACTTAATTTTGGAGCATTTTCATCACCCCAAAAAGTAACCTGGTACCCATTAGCAGTCACTCCTTATTCCTCCTCTGCAAGCCCCCAGCAACCACTGACCTACATTTTGTCTCTTCTGATTTGTCTGTTCTGGACATTTCACAAAAAAATGGAATCCTACAGCATGTGGCCTTTTGGGTCTGGCTTTTTTCACTTAGCATGATATCTTCAAAGTTCATGCATTTGTAGCATGTATCAGTACTTCATTCCTTTTTTAGACCAAGTCACATTCCATTGTAGGGATATATCATACTTTGTTTATCCATTCATCAGTAGATAGGCATTTGGTTGTTTCCATTTTTTGGCTATTATGAATAATTCATGTACAAGTTTTTGTGTGAACATATGTTTTCAGTTCTCTTGGGTATATACCTAGAGGTGGAATGACTCGATTATATGATAACTCTATGTTTAACATTTTGAGGAACTGCCAGACTGTTTTTGAAAGTGACTGCATCATTTTATAATTCCAACAGCCATGTATGAGGGTTTTAGTTTCTCCACATCCTCCCAACACTTGTTATTTGTTGTCTTTTGCTTTTTACCATCTACGTGGGTATAATGTATCTCATTATTGTTTTGATTTGTATTTCCCTGATGGCTAATAAATTGTATATTCTTTTACACTTTTGGGTTATTATTATTATTAGCATTTATGATGCTTCATCAAAAATACTAGAATATGTTTATACTGGAAAAACCTCCGTTTTCCTTTCTCTGTGTGTCTTCTTTACTAACACAGAAAACACTTCACTTCTGACACCTCTGGTCACCAAATGTGTGGATTCCCCCGCCCCCCCTGCCCCACAATAGGCAATTATCTGTGACATTATCCCTGGTACCCTACAATTTAGCTTAATTCTAATACTATCTGCCCAGAGATAGTATCAGATCCCATAGGTTAAGGGCTCAGTCCCACAAGACTCCTCCCCAGTTCGATGCCAATCACAAATAGTAGGTCCCCATGTTACCCTCAGTTTCTGTCTGACTTGGCTACACATTGGAGGTTCCCAAGACCTCCTTCTTCAGAGCAGCTTACAGAACTCAGGGAAATATTTACTTACATCTTCCAGTTTATTAAAGGATATGATGAAGGGTACAGATGAATAGCCAGATAAAGAGATACGTAAGGTGAGGTCTGGGAGGGTCCCAAGCACATGAGCTTCTGTCCCTGTGGAGTTGGGGTGTGTTACCCTCCTGCTATGGATGTGTTCACTGACGTGAAAGTTCTCTGAACCCATACTTTGGGGGATTTTATGGGGGCTTCCTCACATAAGCATGTTCAATTATTAACTCTATTGTAAACCTCTCTCCCCTCTCTGGAGAAATCGGAGTGGGGGACTGAATATTCTTTTTTTTTTTTTTGAAGACACATTTATTCAGTGTCATGATCAGACTATTACATTTAGCAATCAACAGCATGGGTGCAAAAAAAAAACAAAAACCCCAAACTACATTAAAACCCTTTGTTGGAATGCTTTACACTTTCCACAGAACAGAAACTAAAATAACCTGTTATACAATTAGTCACAAATACAGTCCTCAAGTTTTTTGCCCATACACATGTGTATTGTCTAAAACATGTCGTCTTTGTAGCAGCTAGGCCCTGCCCCCACTGTGCTTGGCTGAGTTCACAAATCTGTTGTAACCTGTAGCTTCCCTGTCACTTCTCTGGCTCTCCTCTCCTGCTAAGCCTTGTTTCCTGGCAGTCATGAAAACCTCCTGCCACTGTCATAGCTACGGCTGCTGCTGGAACCACCACAGCCACCTTGGTTTCGTGGTTTGGCAAAGTATTGGCCTCCACCACCATAGGGGCCAGAGCTTCTGCCTCCAAATATTTCCTCCTTTCATGGGTCCAAAGTTTGAGGATTGATTGTTGTAGTTGCCAAAATCATTATAGCTTTCGCCACCTCCAAAGTTGCTTCCATCATTACCAGATCCGTGATAGCCATCCCCTCTGCCACCACATCCACCACCACCTCGACTGCCACCAAAGCCACCTCGACCGCTGAAGTTCCCTCCATGACCAAAGTTGTCATTCCTACCAAAACCACCTCCACGACCACCACCAAAGTTTCCAGAACCACTTTGACTTCTTTGGCTGGATGAAGCCCTAGCCATCTCTTGCTTAGTAAAAGCGGCTTACAGAACTCAGGGAAATATTTACTTACATTTTCCAGTTTATTAAAGGATATGATGAAGAGCTAGGCATGTCTGTGGACAATGCTTCCACCATGTTTCTTTCAGTTCTTTGAATTCTCTAAGAGTCATTTCCAACTTTGGAGCACTTGGAGTTCTTTCTGCTTAAGGGACTAAACCTCTCCCCTCCCCTATCCTTTATTAGCCTTCAGTTTTCACCTCAGAGAGAGCTATGCTGTCTAAATCTGCCCCCTTCCACCCTACAGCGGTTTTCTTTATTTGTGTGACTTGTTTCTCTGCTCTGTGGTTCTTTCTTTCTTTCTTTCTTTCTTTCTTTCTTTCTTTCTTTGAGACAGAGAATGAGAGAGAGAGAGCACATGAGAGGGGGGAGGGTCAGAGGCAGAAGCAGGCTCCCTGCCGAGCAGGGAGCCCGATGCGGGACTCGATCCCGGGACTCCAGGATCATGACCTGAGCCGAAGGCAGTCGCTTAACCAACTGAGCCACCCAGGTGCCCTGCTCTGTGGTTCTTACAGGTGGTAACCATGAGCTTATTTCTATAGCTTAGTGGTTAGAAGTACAGTTTCTGAAGTTAGAATGCCTGGCTTGAAATGAAATACTTAATTCTACTCCACTTACCAGGCCTGTGATCCAGGACAAAATACTTAGCCTTTCTCTGTGTATAAAATGGAGACAATAGAAAGTATATAGGATTGTTTTCAGGATTAAATAAATTTGCTTGCGAAGTGCTTAGAACAATGCCTAGCAAAGGCTCAGTGAATATTAGCTATTAGTTGCTATTGTTTAGTGCCTGTTTTTCCTACTACACTAAGCTTCGAGGGCACAGACCACTTCTGTCCTGTTAACTGTTACATACTCAGCACCTTGTAATCATGTGCCCTCAGAAAATATTGAAGAATGTGTTGAAGAATGAGTAGAAGTTATCCTAGTGAAAAAGGGTGAGGGGCAGGACATTCTAGATAGAGGGAAAGACACGTTCAGACATGGAAGCATGTTGTGAAGGGCACATTCGGGCAATGGTCAGGCACTGTTTCTCAGAATGCTCTCTAGACCACTGGTGGTCTGTCTCTTAGCTGGTGGTCCATGAGCTGTTTGCGTGGTCCATCGGAGACAGCCATGAATGTAATATTAATGACCAATTTGTAGGATTTAAGAAAAAGGACAGCTGAAATAGTAGATGAGAAGAGTGAGTCAGGAGAGAATAATTTATTTCACACTGTCCTAAGATTCTTATTCAGGAGAAGGAGGTAAAATAATAACTTTAGATTTTGTTGTTATGTGTACATGGTAAAATTTCAGGGTAAACTGCTGAAAGTCTAGGAATTGAGTATATAACTTCTAAACCAGTAAGGGGAAAAATAGAATAAGAAAATCAACAAGCACAAAATTCAGGCCTTCCAACAAAGTAAAGAAAGGAGGAAAACAATCAAAGAAAAAAATGAGACAAATAGAAAGCAGAAGATAGGATGGGAGAAATAAGTTCAAACCCCACCAAGATGTGCCCTGAAATAATGTTAGGTCCTGTTTTCCTTTCACCTCCATTCCCAAATGGGACAGGTTAAATAAAGTTATTATCTTTTTGGGGGGTGTGGGGTAGGAGAGAAGAGTAAGTTAGGAGGTTATTGCTTCTGGCCAGCCAGGATTTTCTCAGTTTAGTGTACAATCTGATGGGGACAAAGAATTTCAATATTTTCATAGTATTGTGACAGAATATACTAATTGAAAAATATTATTAACAATGAAAAAGGGAAAGGAGAAAAATACTAACTTCACAGTGGTGTGAAACTATGTTACATTTTTTTTATGATCCCTACTTATAGTGGACTTTTAATGTCTCTCAAAATAGAAACAAGATTTGCTAGAACACAGAGATAGTCAGATGAAAGAAAAAGGAAAACAAAATCCTACAAACTAAAAGCAAGCTGAAGTAGCTAATTAATATCGGATAAAATTATAAGGTAAAAAACATTCATGGGAAATGAAGTGTCACCACATTTAAAATTCACCACAAAGAGATGCCTGGATGGCTCAGTCTGTTAAGTGTCTGCCTTTGGCTCAGGTCATGATCCTGGGGTCCTGGGACCGAGCCCTGCATCGGGCTCCCTGCTCAGCGGGGAGCCTGCTTCTCCCTCTCCTGCTCCCCCTGCTTGTGTTCCCTCTCTCGCTGTCTCTTTCTGTCAAATAAATAAATAATCTTAAAAAAATAAAAAATAAATAAATAAAATCTTAAAAGTCACCCCAAAGACACAAAATTTTTAAGTTGGGTGATAGAATTCCAGGGATAAATTGACAGATTTTTTATAGTAGTGAGAAATTTTAACATATATCTTCCTATACTTGTTAGATCAAGCTGAGAAAAAACTTAGTCAAGATGGAGAGAAATGAATAAGCTTGACTTAATGGGCATACAATGGAACCTTGTACCAAAAAACCAGAAAAGATTTTTTTTCTCATGTACTTATAGCATGTATAAAAATTGATTTTATAGTAGACCATAAAGCCAGGCTTAACACATTTCAAATAATTGGTATCACAGAGACCATTTTCTTTGACCATATATATTAATTTAGAAGTTAATAGTGGAAGTAAGTTCTAAAAATACATTGGTTTTGGATATGATACACACTTCTCAATAATTTTTGGGTCAAAGAGGAAATCATAGTAGACATTCAAGGATACTTTGACTTGAAAGAATATCACACATGAAAGCTTTTGAGATATAGCTAAAGTGGTACGTAGGGGGAATTTTATGGCTTTAAAGCTTGTATTAGAGAAGAATTAAGGGGTGCACAGGCTGCCAGGCCAGAGCAATGAGTGAGACCAAGATCATCTACCACCTGGATGGGCAGGAGACACTGCCCCTGCTCGCCAAGTGTGTCACCTTGGCAGACTTGAAGGGCATTCTGCAGCGACCCGGCTGTATATTCTTCTTCAAGTCTATGGACCACGGTTTTGGAGTGGTGAAGGAGGAGGTGTGGGATGACAATGCCTAGCTGAGGGTGCTGTCCATTGAGGGCTGCACCCAGAGCCAGCTCCCTTCTGTGCTGACAACCCACCGGAACTGCCACTGCCCATGGAGCGCACAGGAGGCATTGGGGACTCCTGGCCCTGTCCTTCCACCCTTGTGCCGGTGGGGGCATATGACTCACACCTGTCCATCCACACGGATGTGGCCGCCACCGTCAAAGCCATGGCCTCCTCTGAATCTGCGCTGGAGGTCGGTGGCCGCATGTGACTCAAGATCACCGTCCCCAGTGTTTTTGTTGGCTTGGATGTGGTGGACTTGCTGTACCACAATGTGGAAGGCTTAACTGATTGGCAGGAGGCCAGCAAGTATGCTAGCAGCCTCTGGAAGCAGCTTCATCCACGATCAAGAAGGTCACCTTCTCTGAGCAGTGCTTCTACATCTTCAGAGCCCTTTGTGGCACCATGGCTAACGTGTCCCTCCACAATCGCGATGGCTTCCATGGCACCTCTACCAGGACACACTGGCCCCTTTGCCACACCCGGGGGCCACCCCTTGGTCCAAGGCTTTCCCTTACCAGTACCTGCTGCCCCCACGCCCCTACAACCTGTGCCTGGGCTTCCCAGAGCTGGGGTACAGCTATGGCGGGGGCAGTGCCTGCCCTCAGCACAGTGAAGGCAGCTGGAGCAGAGGCTCCAACTGTAGTGACAGTGACCGGCAGAAGGGGAAGGACCCGAAGGCCAGGGACTTGAAGTTGAGCGGCAATGGCAATGAGTGGGACCACACAACCCACAGTAGCCTGGTATCTGGGGTTTGTCACACAAGAGAAGTAGCTTTGCAGATCACTTTGCAGAAGAGAAGAGACTATGCACTACGTGCTGCTAATGCCTCTGGTTATCCATGCAGACGGAAATGAAACTGGGTACCTATCTCACACCATATGTAAAAATCAACCTAAATGTGGAAGTTAAACTATCATACTTGTAGGCGAAGAAAAGGAAATGTCTTTACCTCAGTGTAGGGAAGGAATTATCTGAAAAAAAAAAAAAAAGACATGAAAGGCAGTAACATAAATGAAAAGATCGATACATTCAGCTGTATTAAAATTAAGAGCATCTATTCACAGATAGCATAAACAAAGTGAAAAGACAAAGGTATTTGCTAATGTATAACTTGAAGTATTAGAATCAACTATATAAAGAACTATACATATAAAAGAAAAAGATACCCAACCCATTAAAAAAATGGGCAAAAGACACAAATAGGCATTTCACACAAGGGGAAACATGAATAGCAAGTGAATATGATAAGGGATGTTCAACCTCATTGGTGATTTGAAGAGAAATGCAATTTAAACCCACAGACTATTTTATATAAGACGTTTGTGAGTGTTCTGTGGCTTTAAGCTACGGAATTTAGAATTTGTTTATTCATTCAGTAAATATTCTCTCTGCCAGGCACTGTTCTAAACACTTGGGTCATCTCAGTGATCAAAATCAACAAAAATCCTTGCCCTGTGGAAGATGCTCATGAATGCATATATGGGAGATTGAGGGGTAGGGTCAGATGATGAACAATTGCATTAAAATAGAAAACAGTGATAAAAATAGAGCTCTAAATATTGCAACCCAGAATAATGTTATAACTAGGGCTCTCATGTGAGATGTTAATACCCATGTGCTAAGACCAATTAATGTTTGTGTAACTTCACAAGTATGCAGATCAAAATTAAAATTGGCACCAGAAAACATGATAATATTAATACCTGAAAATTGCATTTGATTTGACTGCCATCTTAATGTATCATTTTCATACGAATTATTGATAAATATAAGGTTTGAAGGAGACACCCAAACTTTTTTTTCAGGGACAGTCATTCAACAAATAAGTGAACACCTTCTTTGCGCCAGCCACTTTAGGTCCTGGGTATAGATAGTGAACAAAACAATCAAAATCCCGGCACGGTTCAGAATTGATCTTGGGAAAAAACTGGTCAAATAGTACACTACCAAGAAACTTGTAAATCAGGCAAAAAGTTAATGAAAAATATCTAAGGCTAGAGTATATTAATGTTAAATGTTGAAGATGAGGTACCAGGATTTCTTAAGACTCAAAAGGCCTAGTCACCAAGTTAGATTTTTTTTTTTTTTACAATTACTGCTAATTTTCTTAGCTTTGAGGAGGTTGGAGAAGGAAATTGATAGAATATTTTGAGTATATTCCAAAATCACATCCAAATGTTAGAACATTAAGAAATATCTTCCTGAGCCAATGCAAGAAAAAAATGGGTCATAAATCCATTCATTACTACCTCCCAGTATTCAATCCTCCAGCTTTAGTGCTTGATAGCTCATTGATTAGAGTTTGACACAATGCCAAAAGTAGTCTTTAGTGAGATCTCTCTGTGACTTTGGGGTCCTTCTTCACCTAAATGATTAAAACTAATAGAACATCAAAAGCTTGCTGCCATTTCCAACAACCTATTACTGTGAATTGGGATCTTTTCATAAGACCGTTGAGTTGGAGAATAAACTGTCATTCTGCAAAATGGCCAATAATGTTTTACTTATAAATTTTATTTTGTTTTTTAATTAGCTTCTTTTTATTTTCAGTATTGATGCTGATGGGACAATGACAGTAGACTGGAATGAATGGAGGGACTATTTCTTATTTAATCCTGTTACAGACATTGAGGAAATTATCCGTTTCTGGAAACATTCTACTGTAAGTATGCTGTGTGTATTACATTATACTTACTTGTAAGCCATAGTTATTTATTACATGAGAACACTGTAACACTTACAGGCCAGGGCGCCCAATTCCCAATAGCTCCTTAACTTGTAGAGTTCTGCTTATTCTATTAGGTATATATTCAGAATATCATAAAAAAAAAACCAAACCCTGAGGCTGCATAAACATTGCAAATGTGGTACACATTTTTGCCATTCTCAATACTTGGAGGAGATACTGCCTTCCAAAAATCTTATGAAGATGAGCAGCCCAGCTTTTATTGCATTTAAGTATTTTGCCAAGAGAAGTGTGAAAATCAGGGGTTTTTACTTTTTATAGATATACATTGTTTAAATAATCTCAGAACCTCATGATTGCTGAGATTCTATTTCCTTGGCCATGAATGATGGCCAGACATGACTTCTGAAACTTTTGCTTGTTTTGTCAACTGTCTAGATTTATCTCTGGGATAAGGTACTTATAATAACAATATTTGAAGGTTAAAACACCTTTGGCTCTTTTGTTTAGCAGTTCACACCTGTCTGTATTTCTCAAAACTTTCAAATTTTAATGAAATTTCATTAATATTCTGCTAACATACACTGGTGTAAATAAAGGTCAGTTTATTGTGCCATCTGCTCCCGAAACCAATGGGAATTCTTGGAGGGAATTTTAATTTTCCTAGTGGGCTTGTCTGCTCTGCTTATTCATGGATTTCAATAAGTTTTATACATAGTAAATGAAGCCTAGAGGTCACATTGCCGCTAGTAACAATGCCTAAACTTAAATAGAGCATTGTAAAATTATGGTGATGAATGCCTCTTCTATGAGTATAGAATAATATACTATATTAGTAGTTCAGTTGCCTAGATACATTTTCTACTTATGTGAATTTATATTTACATAATCAGACTTTTACTGTACCTTTGGAGATAGTTGTTAACAATTGTGTATTCATTTTATTGATAGTAAAATGAAGAAAGAGGAGGTTATTACTATAGCATAGCCTCTTACCCCTACACTCCTACCTATCAAATCTTTTATAGCAGAATCATTTAGATAATAAAGTTGTAAAAATACTATCATTTTAGAACTCCATTTATCTCAAGTTATATTTGTAATCTATGGTAATGCTTATTGAGTAGATTGGAGGAAGGATTATTTTTAAACAGTACCTCCCTGTTAGCTAAATTTTATAAAGAACCTGTTGCATGTTTTAAATGACAAGTCTATAAAAATATTTATAGGCAGTCTACATAGGAGATGAGTTTTGGGGTGTTCACATATACAGCTTTAATTTAATTTCTATTTACAGGTCCAAGTAAAGCATGTATCATGGTATAAAGAATAACATGGATAGAATTTTGAGATAAAGGGAGTATCTTTGAAGAATTGACAAACTAATTTCTTTCTGTAGCTAAGAAGGATTCCCACCTGATAAACCGCTGACCTTTCATTCTGACTTAGACCAAGAGGAGAAAAGTTACTCTGAATCTATTTAAGAAAGAAAGTTGTAATGTTGGTTTTGTAACTTTGTAATTACCGTCAACTTTCATTTCTTGTGAACTGATCCTGCACTTCATTTAGTGTGACTAGGCTATTTAAAATCATCTGTATGCTCAGATTGGTGTAATATACTTTCTAAGGAATGAAGTTGATCTTCACTGTAAAATAACACATGATTCTTCTCTGAAGCAAACCTTCTGGAGCGATCTATTTTTAATGGAGGGAGTATGGGGATCTTTTTTCCATCTTAACAGGGTATTGACATTGGAGATAGTTTAACTATTCCGGACGAATTCACAGAAGATGAGAAGAAGTCTGGGCAGTGGTGGAGGCAGCTCTTGTCAGGAGGTATTGCGGGCGCTGTCTCTCGGACAAGCACGGCCCCTTTGGACCGTCTGAAAGTCATGATGCAGGTGAGCCTTGTGATCTTGTGTCTCAGCGTCTCCCACATATGCTAAAACGATGAGAAATGTGCCACTTTGAGAAAGAAGTTTTAATATTTCTCCATAATCTTCTTTCCTACATTTAAAAGATTGGTATGAAATCTCTATTGTTACTAACCCTGAATTAAGTCCCTATGAGTATTTCACCAAACCTTAAATTGTGGGTCCATGTGTGTGATGGACTTTTAATCTCTGGCATTCCATGACTTTTCAAATGTTTAATTAAACAAAAAAAGTCTGTATGGATAAGGAAGATGTGGTATATACATACAATGGAATATTATGCAGCCATCAAAAAATGAAATCTTACCATTTGCAACAATGTGGATGGAACTAGAGGGTATTATGCTAAGTGAAATAAGTCAGTCAAAGAAAGACAAGTATATGATCTCACTGATATGAGGAATTTGAGAAACAAGGCAGAGGATCATAGGGGAAGGGAGGGAAAAATTAAACAAGACAAAACCAGAGAGGGAGACAAACCCTAAGACACTCTTAATCTCAGGAAACAAACTGAGGGTTGCTGGAGGGGAGGAAGGTGGAAGGGATGAGGTGGCTGGGTGATGGACATTGGGGAGGGTTTGTGTTGTAGTGAGCATTGGGTATTATATAAGACTGATGAATCACAGGCCTGACGCCTGAAACAAATAATACATTATATTTAATAAAAAATAAATAAAAAGTCTCTAGCCATTATTTTAGGAAATAATATTTTCCTTCTGTTTTATGTACTTTCTCAAAAGTGAGATATTTCCAAAGTTTAGAATCTTGGTACAGGGATATAATTTTTAAAAATATTCTAAAGATGAGGTTAGCAGAAAAGACCTGGATTTATAGACTGACTTTGCTATTTACTAGCAAGATGTGGTCTTGGCTGGTCAGAGTGGAAAGAGAGAGAGAGAAAGGAAAGGAATTGATATTTACTTGGTGCTCATTATGGTAACCCATTTAGCAACCCAGTGAGGTGAGTATTTCATCCTCACATTATCTGTGGAGAACCTGAGGCTCGGAGAAGTAAATAACTTTTCCTTTACAACAATTAGATGAGGAAGGGAGTATCTTTGACTCTAGACCTTGTGGTTCTCACACTGCATGAAACCCCCGAGGTCTCATTTTCCTTCATCCTGCAGTGGGATTAAGAATATCTAACAAGGCTGGTTGGAAGAATTAAATGATGTAAAGTATGTGAAAATGCCGGATACACTGGAACACCCCACTGGAATATAGTAGTTGCTTAAAAAATAGTTTTAGAAGTTGTGTTGTCATACCTATGGTCAACACTTTTTATACCTGTCCTTAGATTTATGTATAAAAAGATTTCTGACGATATTTTAAGCGAGCATCCATTCAGAATGTGCCTAAATCTCAAAATATATTTAGGGGTAAAAATAGTGCTTTAAAGAAAAAGGAGAAGGAATTGGCGCTTGTGTTTTTCTTTAGGAATGATAGCACATTGACTTTGAGAGAGCTTGAATAAGCATTCCTCTTTTTCTTTGTTGTATTTTATTGTGAAGTTTATTTAAAATAAAACGGGTATCTCCAGACTTTATTTCTTGCAAGTTCCGTGGGTTGAGTGGGTGGGGTTTTTCAAAACTACCTTCAGGTTCAGTAATTCAGTAGGGCTCACAGAACACACTAGAAGCTTTAATACTCCTGGTTGTGTTTTATTACAAGGCAAAGTTGCAGATTAAAATCAGCAAAAGAAAGAAGCATATCGGGACAAGTCTGGGACAGTGCCAAATGCAGAGCTTTTGTTGTCTTCTCTCCGTAGAGTCATGATGTGTTACTTTCCTGGCACTGAGGAGTCACAGTATGCACAGTGTTGTAAACAGACCAAGAAAGTTCACCTACGTCTTTGATGTCCAGAGTCTTTTTTTTTTTTTTAATTCTCAGGTTTTAGCTACATATTTTATTTTTTTGAAGATTTTATTTATTTATTTGAGAGAGAGATAGCGACAGAGATAGTGAGAGAGAGCATGAACAGAAAGGAGAGGGAGACGCAGACTTCCCACTGAGCAGGGAGCCCAATGTGGGACTTGATCCCAGGACCCTGGGATCATGACCTGAGCTGAAGGCAGGCGGTTAACTGACTGAGCCACCCAGGCGCCCCTCCGGAGTCTTTATTGCGGATCAACCACACATTGCCCACGTGACTGACTTTTAGTCTTCAGCCCCTCACATCTTGTTTTTCTATTTTTTACAGTAGTCACTCATTTTGTGTGAGCCAAAACAGTCAGAAAAGAGCTGATTTCTTTATGCGTTTTTGCCTTATTGGATTTAATTGTTTTTACATGGAGGCAATTATAAGGTCTAGTGTATTTAAACAGCGATCACATCTGGAGTCTAAACCAAGTACTCACAGGGTGAGGCATTCATGTTGCCATGAGTCTATTGCCTACAGAGCTTTTGAGATAAGCCATAGAAGGTATAATTTTTATTTTTGGTGCCAGGCTATGTGCATTCCAGTATCTGTGGCTCTGACATACATAATATAAAATTGTTATCAGACCCATTTATATTTCATATTGGTATTACTTCTGGTGGGGGGAGAGATGGTATATTACCTGCAGTATATTTTTAAAAGTTTTCTTAAACTGAACTTGTTTGCATTCCAAGGGGTGTTCCATAGCCTAATACATAATTTGGTTCATGTTATCTTCTGAATGTTGTTCATAATAATTTTAATTTAGATCATGTCCTCTCTGCTTTCCCACACTGAGGATACTGATTTTTCTTAGTTTTAGATTTAGAGTCAGGCCTCTAAAATGGTGGTAGTAATTCTTCCTAGCATCATACATTATCCGAACTTTCTATATTCTATTTTTAAATACATCTTCTTGCAGTCATAAATAGTATTGAAATAAAGAGGGTGGTTTGTACAGTTACATTAGAAATAGTAACAGTAACATGCCACCAATGTTTTGTATCCTTTTGCTTTTATTTTTAGGTCCATGGTTCAAAATCAGGCAAAATGAACATATACAATGGCTTTCGACAGATGGTGAGAGAAGGAGGTGTCCGCTCCCTTTGGAGAGGAAATGGCACAAATGTCATTAAAATTGCTCCTGAGACAGCTGTTAAGTTCTGGGCATATGAACAGGTAATTGTTGTCACCTGTGGAATTTATTAACAAGGAGGGGTTAATAAACTGATTCAATAGCAATGAACATGTAGTGCTTTTTGGGTTCTTATTTTACTATACAGTAATTTTTCACGTATACTCCAGGAGGAATTTCTCTTCCAGGAGATTAGAAATACGTGAACTCAGATTCTTTATGACCAAACTTTAGAATTCTTAAGTTCATATTATTTATTTTAAAAAAGACTTCTGTATTCTTTTCTAGTAGCTCTTAAAGGAAATAGAGCATTTTTGTTTATTTATTCAGAGTAGAAGCTGCATGCTAACCTAAGTTTTATGAAAGCATCCCAGTCTGACATCTGGAAGGAAAACTTTTAAGTTGAATTCCTGTGTGTAATATGACATTGCCGTGAAGTTGAATTGAATTTAGAGTGAAAGCTCCTTGAAGGCAGGGGCTTGCCTGCTTCTCCGTGGACTCCAGCACTTGGAGCCTGGCATGTGATAAGTGCTCAGTAAGTGTTTGTTGAATGAATGTCAGATAGTAGCGAACATCCTGCAAGACTTGACTCAGGAGTTACTTCCTCCAGGAAACCTTCATTGTCACAGTTCTTTTTGTCTCCCTCTGTTATAGCACTTTCACATTAAATTCTGATTATCTCAGTACTTACCTCTCTCCTTAATAAGACTGTGAGCTTCCTTAGGCAATACTGGTTTTCAGGTTTGTATTCCCAGCACTTTGCCCAGTGCCAGCGAGTCCTTACTGAAGGAGTGAAAACACAGAAGTGCCCGAGCTGGAGTTTGAGCCCAAGCCCGCCTGAATCTCAGGTCCACTAAGGTGAAGGGAAAGATGTGTATTTTGAGCAGAAGCAGCTGCGTGTGGACAGAAATGCAGGCACAGGGGAGCATTGTTCACTAAGGAAATTGAAGGTGGTTCATTTGGCTCCAGTGTGTAGCAGAGTGTGTTTCTGGGACGAGAATGACAAAGGAGCCCCTTGTAGAGGAGATTGAGAAGGAATAGCCAGAGGGATGGAGGAGATGCAGAGACCAATGGCCTAGAAGTGAGAGGATAAAAAAGGATTTGTCAATCCAGAGATAGAAGAGCTTGGTATAGAGGTTCCAGGGAAGTGAAGAGATGAGAAACCATTCTGAAATGAGTGAAAGTAAACCAGGGGCTGACGAAAATTGCACAGTGTAGACACATTTTTGGGGAGTTTGAGTTGAGTGAAGGGAAGGAGAAGAAATGAGGGAAAGTGATAGATAAGAAAGATGGTGGGCAGAGGGAGGGTTTTGATAAGTTTTATTTTAATGTGCCCATGGCTGAAGGAAGCATGTTAAAAGTATAGAAGGGAGAGGCTGGTGAATGCAGCAAGTGTTCACAGGAAGTATGTGTGGGGATGGAAGGGCTGGGGAGACATGGGTGCCATCCAGAGGCCCTGGGAAGGATTGGCTTTGGTGGCATGGAGAACTCTTCTTCTGTCACTTTGGGAAGAAAGAGATGTATGTGGCTGTGGATCATTCTGTGGAGGGTAGGCAGGAATATTCTTGCTTGGTGGCCTCTGTTCTTCCTTGAGTTCCCAAGAAAGGACATTTCCTGAGAATAAGGGAGGAAGTGGTATTGGAAGCTGGAAGAGAATGGAAACATTTAAATAGGTGTTGTAACAAATGGAAAAGAAAAGGATAGACAAAAGGATTTTAGGGTGGCTTTGGGAGCCCCGTTAGCCTCCCGCTTCTCTCTGTTGATTTATCCACTTCTCCCTCCTGGGTCGATGGTCATTTACCTCTGTAGACTCACCTCACCTCTCTGAAACAAGGAATCTGGTTTGCCTGGTTTATGACCAGTCTGTGTTTGGGCAGAGCCTTTCTTTCCAAGTTGTAGGAAGAGAATGGTAATAGTAATATTACCATATTACTGAATATTCGCCATGTGCCCAGCACTATGCTGTATTACATGTATTATCTTATTTAATTTATTTATTATCTTATTTAATCCTTTCAGCAACCTTGTGAGAATAGATACTGTTTTCACAGATGAGGAAACACGTTCATGAACGTGCTCAGTGCCACGCGTTTCTGGGGTTCCAGCCCAGGTCTCCCTGACTCCACAGCCCATGATATTAATATTCTGGTTTGTGGATATTTTCACTGCAGCGGGGTCAGATTTTACCCTTGGCCTGATTGGCTGTGTTGGTTGCTTTAGTACTAGTCGGCCACATGGGCTCTGGGGTTGACGTGGTAGTGTAATTATATGTGTTACCCATAGAAATGTCTTTCTCAGTTGTTTTATTAATATTTGTCACTTATTTATACTGATGAAAATAAACTCATCGTAAAAAAGAAAAGCTAGGGGCACCTGGGTGGCTCAGTCAGTTAAGTGTCTGCCTTCGGCTCAGGTCATGATCCCAGGGTCCTGGGATCGAGCCCCGCATTGGGCTCCCTGCTCAGCGGGGAGTCTGCTTCTCCCTCTGCCTGCTGCTTCCCCACTTGTGCTCTCTCTCTCTCTCTCTCTCGATCTCTGTCAAATGAATAAATCTTTTAAAAAAAGGAAAAACTATGAGGAAAACATACAAAAATTGTGAACACTTTATCAACCCTATATTTTCTGGGGAAGAATGCTATTACTGTGTTTTAGCAAAGGAGTGACTGGGTCCCATCTGTGGAACATCTGTGTTCTGTGGAAATCTAACTTAAGAACCACTGTCCAGTAAACTGAATGTTTCAGCATCTGAGCTTTGCTTTTCTTCTGGGTATTGTTAATGCAGTGTATGCATTTGGAAAAACATCATCATATTGTCAATTAATTGATTACTAGGAGTTGATTTGTATTTTGGTATTTATTTAGCTGGGACTGCCATAACAAAATACCTTATTAGTTGTTTAAGCAACAGAAATTACTCTCTCACAGTCCTGGAGCTGGGGCATCCAAGACCAAGGTGCTGACCAATTTGGCTCCTGGGGAGGGCTCTCTTCCCAGCTTGCACATGGCTACCCTCTTGCTGTGTGCTCATATGGCCTTTCTTTAGTACATGTGTGTATAGAAAGAGAAAGAGAGGGAGGGAACGGGGAAGAGAAAACTCTCTGGTGTCTCTTTTAAGGACACTAAGCCTTTCGAGGGCCCCGCCCTCATGACCTTATCTAACCCTGATTATCTCCTAGAGGCCCCATCTCCAAATATCATCACAGTGCGGGGTTACAGCTTCAACCTAAGAATTTGTTGGGAGGGGGAAACATGACTCAGTCTATAGCAGGTACTAATTTACATTTTTAAATGTATTTATACAGTACAAGAAGTTGCTTACTGAGGAAGGACAAAAATTAGGAACCTTTGAGAGGTTTATCTCTGGTTCTCTGGCCGGAGCAACCGCACAGACTATTATTTATCCCATGGAGGTAAGTACTATTGTGAAGTCTGTGTTGGTGGTGTTCGTTTCATTATCGATCGCTGGGCAACAGGTTATCCCCAAAGTAGCAGTTTAACACAGGCATTTATTATCTCACGGTTTCTGTGGGTCAGGAATCTGGGAGTAGCTTAGCAGAGTGCCCCTGGCTCAGGTTCCTCTGAGCCTAGAGTCAAGGTGTGGGTCAGGGCTGCAGTCACTGCAAGGTTCAACTGGGGACAGGTCTGCTTGCAAGCTCGCTCACGTGTTTGTTGCTGAGCCTCCTTGGCTGTTATAGCTGGAGGTGTCAGTTCCTTATCTCAGGGGTCTCTCCATTGGCTGTTTGAGTACCCCCACAACATGATAGCTGTTTTTCCCAAGTTGGTGATATGAGAGAGAGAGAGAGAATTGTTAGCCAGCACTCAAGATGGAAGCTGCAATCTTTTGTCATTTCTGCTGTCTTCTGTTGGTCACACAGACCACCCCTGGGAGAGTGTGGGAGGGGACCACACACGGTGTGAACACCAGGCGGCAGGGACAGTTGGGGGCCCTCTTAGAGGCTGGCTGCCACAATGTTGATAAGAATTACAGCACCCATTCTTCTCCAAAGAGTTTCTGTACCATAAATTTAACAGTAGATTTGATGAGGTGACGGCAGTCCTCACTAGACATCCTACCGTTAGACGGTTGGCAAACCATGAGACTGGGGAGTACTTCGTACAGCCCTTGAGCTAGGAATGGCTTTATACATTTTTAAAAGTTGGTTAAAAGGATTTAAAAAAAATGCAACAGACCTGAAGTGTTAGGCCTACAAAGACTGAGATATTTACTATGTTGCCTTTGCAGGAAAAGCTTGTCAACTCTTGCTTTAGAGCAAAAATAATATTGTAGATGTGGCTATCTTTATTGATACGACAAAGGGTTTTTCAACAACTAGAAAGGTCTAAGCAAAATATACCCTTAATCTTCACCTTTGTGGTATGCATATTAATGTAGCTTTCCTTACAAGTATCTTAATATGGTTGTTCATATTCCTCACACCCCTCAAAAAATATCCTAACTGAATACAGTCTTCCTCGTATATCCTCCATCTCAGTTAATATCACACCTTCCCGCCTCCCTGCTGTCCCCCTCCTGTGTTCCAAGCTAGAAACACTGGGGTCACCCTCTACGCTACCATTTCCCTCACCTTCTGTATCTAATTGGTCACAAGTCAATTTGAAGACATCTGTGAATTATTTTCTATTTTCTCTGCCCTCATTCAGATCCTCTTTACAATAAATAGGTCTTCTTGGCTCTGGCATTAGCCCTTTAGTAGACCTTATATGTGAGGGATAACACATCAACAAATTGGGCAGTCATTTGAGAGACAATATGTGCTAGGTATTTGTTCTCTGTAAAGTTACTTCCTTTGAATTCCATGATGACAGAATTCATATAAATGATAATCTGTTACATTCTTTTATAACTAGGTTATGAAAACCAGGCTGGCTGTAGGCAAAACTGGACAATATTCTGGAATATTCGATTGTGCCAAGAAGATTTTGAAACATGAAGGCATGGGAGCTTTTTACAAAGGTTATGTTCCCAACTTATTAGGCATCATACCTTATGCAGGTATAGATCTCGCTGTGTATGAGGTGAGTCTGTAGCAATATTTTGAATCTGAAAATGTAGTTAAATAGTTCTTATTGTTAGAATTTGATTTTATGTAAAGAAGCACATATATACCAGGAAATAGTTTGTGACTAAAAGTAGATTCAGGGGTGCGTTGTTTGATCATTTTTTTCCAAGTACCTTGAATATGAGACCCCATATGCCTGTGGTCACCTTTGTATCAGATTTCCCTGTGAATTATTTTAATTAATGAAGAGCGCAAACTCACATTATACAATATAATCGTTATAGAATTGTAATGTAATATATAATTGTTCAGCTTAGACGATGGTACTAGGGATTTTTTTTGAGGGAATAGGAAATAAGCAAAGAGGGCACATTTTCTTTGATTTGTTAAAATCTACCATCATAAAGCCAAGAGACTGATATGGATGACACAGATTCATCCCTAGCACTGAAAAGACAACTTAGACCACAAATCTTGGATCAACTCTGCCATTTAAACCATTTAATAATTTACGAATCGGACAAACAATCTTGGTTTTTGCCTTGAAAAAACTGTAGTTCTGGTCGGGGAGAGAGACAAGCCAGCTGCTAAGGCTCAGGGTGGGGAGTTTTGCTGTGATAGGAGTAAGCCTGTAGCGGAGGGGAGGAATGGAATGTGGAATGCAAGTTTTCTTAGAGGACCATACCTTTCTTTCTAAACAGCTTTATTAGGATATAATTTACACACCATACATTTCATTCATTTAAAGTTTACAATTCAGTGGCCTTTGGAATTTAATTTAAAATTTAATTAAAAAATTGTGGTAAAATGTATGTAACATATTTGCCATTTTAACCATTTTTAAGGGTACAACTCAGGGATGTTAATTATATTCACAATGTCGTGACCCATCCCCACTATTTCCAATACCTTTTCATGATTCCAAACATAAATTCTGTTACTGTTTTGAAATAATTCTCCACTCTTCCCCCCCCCCCCCCCCACCTCCAGCCCCTGGTAACCTCTAATCTACTTTCTGTGTCTATGAATGCGTCCATTCCAGTTATTTCATACAAGTAGAATCATATAATATTTGTCCTTTTTGGTCTGGATTCTTTCTTTCTTTCTTTTTTTTTTTTTAAGATTTTTATTTATTTATTTGACAGAGAGAGAGAGAGAGAGGGAACCCAAGCAGGGGAAGTGGGAGAGGGAGAAGCAGACTTCCCACTGAGCAGGGAGCCTGATTCGGGGCTCGATCCCAGGACCCTGGGATCATGACCTGAGCCAAAGGCAGACGCTTAATGACTGAGCCACCCGGATGCCCCTCTTTTGCCCATTTTTGAGGAACTGGTTTCCATGGTAGCTGTACCCTATTTCATTCCTACCAACAGTACACAAGAATTCTAATTTCTCTACATCCTTGCTAACACTTGGTAGCTTCTGTTTCTGTGTTGTTTTTTTTCATAGTGACCTTCCTGATAGATGTGAGGCAATGTCTCATTATGCCTTTGATTTGCATTTCTCTGATAATATGTGAGGTTGAGCATCTTTTCATATGCTTTTTGTCCATTTATATATCTTTTTTGGAGAAATGTCAAAATTTTTTGCCAATTTTTTTTGTTGAAGTGTAGTTGAGACAAAATGTTATATTAGTTTTAGGTATACAGCATAGTGATCCAGCAACTCAATATGTTATGCTCTGCTCACCACAAGTGTAGCTGTGATCTGTCACCATACAACTCAATTACAATACCATTGACTATATTTCCTATGCTGTGCCTTTCATGCCCGTGACTTACTCCTTCCATAACTGGAAGCCTTTACCTCCCACTCCCCTTCACCCGTTTTGCCTCTCCCCTCCCTCCTCCTCCCTTCTGACAGCTATCAGTTTGTTTTCTGTATTTAAGAGTTTGTTTCTACTTTTTTTTGGTTTGTTCATTTGTTTTGTTTAAAAGATTCCGCATATAAATGAAATCATATGGTGCGTGTCTTTTTTTTTCGGACTTATTTCACTTAATACCCTCATAATACTCTCTAGGTCCATTCATGTTGTTGCAAATGGCAAGATCTTATTTTTTATGGCTGAGTAGTATTCCACTGTATATGTGTGTGCGTGCGTGTGCGCACACACACACACCCCCCATATCTTCTTTATCCATTCATTTATCCATGGACATTTAGGTTGCTTCCATATCTTAGCTATTATAAATAATGCTGCAGTAAACATAGGGCTATAAATTAGTGTTTTCGTTTTCTTTGGGTAAATACCCAATAGTGGAATTGCTGGATTGTATGGTAGTTCTACTTTTGATTTTTCGAGAAACCTCTGCACTGTTTTCCACAGTGGCTGCACCAGTTTGTATTCCCACCAACAGTGCATGAATGTTCCTTTTGTGCCACATCCTCTCCAACACTTGCTCTTTCCTTTCCTTTCCTTTTTTCTCTTCTCTTCTCTTCTCTTCTCTTCTCTTCTCTCCTCTCCTCTCCTCTTCATGTGAGCCGTGGGGGTAGGCAGAAGGGCAGAGGGAAAGGGAGAGAGAGAATCTTAAGCAGGTGCCACGCCAAGAATGGAGCCCGATGCGGGGCTCGATCTCACAACCCTGAGATCATGACCTGAGCCAAATCAAGAGTCAGCTGCTTACCTGACTGAGCCACCCAGGAGCCCCTATTTCTTGTCTCTTTGATTCTAGTCATTCTGACAGGTGTAAGGTGATATATCTCATTATGGTTTTGATTTGCATTTCCCTGATGATTAGTGATGTTGAGCATCTTTTCATATATCTGTTGCCTTTGCCCATTTTTAATTTTTTAAATTGTTGTTATCGGAGTTCTTTATGTATTTTGGGTATTAACCCCTTATCAGATGTGTGGTTTGCAAATATATTCTCCCATTCCGTAGATTGCCTTTTCACCCTGCTGATTGTTTCCTTTGCTGCACAGTTTTTAAGTTGGTGAAGTTCTTTTATCTCTTTTTGCTTTTGTTGCCTGTGCTTTTGATGTCCAAGAAATCATTGCTGAATTCGGTGCCCTGAAGCTTTTATCCTGTGTTTTCTCCTAGAAGTTGTAAAGTATTAGGTCTTCTGTTTAGGTCTTTAATCTGTTTTGAGTTAATTTTTGCATATGGTGTAAGGTAAAGGTCCAACTTTATCCTTTTGCATGTGGATATTCAATTTTCCCCACACCATTTGTGGCAGAGACTGTTCTTTCTCCAGTGTGTAGTCTTGGCATCCTTGTTGATCATTTGGCCATATATTCAGAAGTTTATTTATGGACTCTCTTTTGTTCCACTGATCTGTGTATCTGTCTTTATGGCAATACCACCCTGTCTGATTACTGTTGCTTTGTAGGATCTATTGAAATCAGGGAGTATGAGGCCTCCAAGTTTATTCTTCTTTCCTAAGATTATTTGGCTCCCTTGAGATTCCATATGAATTTTAGGGTGGTTTTCTCTTTTTCTTCAAAAATTGCCATGAGGATTTGAGTAGAAATTGCATTGAATCCATAGATTGCTCTAGGTAGTATATTACTATGCTTGTGCTACCAATAACAATAATTTCCCCCACATATTAGTATAGATTCTTATACTGAAAATATTATATATTTAAAAAGTAGATTAGCATATGTATTTTAGACAATTATTTTCCATCATTGCCTTCTAATGGAAATACAAGGATGTGGGGTAATAGGGGGAAAGGCACAGGCTGGGGATCAGTACTCCTGATTCTGCACCCTTGTTAAAAAAAAAAATCCACTGAGACTCATTTTCCTCATTTCTAAAATGGGAAAAATAGCTTCACCTCAGGGAAAGGACTAAGTGAAATGTACGTGTAAAGTACAAAATTAGATGCAAATAGAATTATATTGTTTTTATTAATACTCACCATAGGAAATATCCTTGAGATACTGCATTGGGAGTGCTGTTGAAATTAACATTTGTTTAGAAGAAAATGAGCAACCAGTGCAAACCTCACGTGTCCTGAGTCCCCACGCGCTCCCCCCACCTGCCCGCTCTCTGCAGAGCCGCCGCCTCCTACAGTGCCTTCTGCTCCTGGGAATGTGCCACCTGATCTTGCAGCAGTGTGGCCCGTCTCTCGTAAGGACAAAATGTTCACGCTGCGTGAAAGCAGTTGTCGAGGTAGTTGTTCACTGCTTTTCTTCTTTTCTGTCTCTCTGGCAGCTCCTGAAGTCCCATTGGCTTGATAATTATGCCAAAGACTCTGTAAACCCTGGAGTCATGGTGTTGCTGGGCTGTGGTGCCTTATCCAGCACCTGTGGTCAGCTGGCCAGCTACCCCTTGGCTTTGGTGAGAACACGCATGCAGGCTCAAGGTGGGTTTTGTGTGTGTGTGTGTGTGTGTGTGTGTGTGTGTGTGTGTGGTTTTTTTTTTTTTTTTTTAAGATTTATTTATTTATTTTAGAAAGAGAGCACGTGGCAGTGGGAGGAGGGGCAGAGGGAGAGAGAAAAACCCAAGCTGACGCCGCACTGAGCAGGGAGCCTGATGTGGGGCTCGACCTCACGACCCTGAGATCGTGACCAGAGGCGAAATCAATAGTCAGACGCTTAGCAGACTGAGCCACCCAGGTGCCCCTCCCTTGGCTTTGAGTACACTGTGTCCTCCTGGCTTTTCTCCCAGCTCATTGATTAGTCTCTTTTCTTAAGATTTGCTGGCTTTTATTGCTATTTAAAGTATGTAGCCTGTGCCTCTCTTTTCTTTTTGGCTCTTTGGCTGGCCAGTCTCACTCACCCACTGTCATTTCTTTAAATAGTGCCCCCTGGGTATCTACAGCTCTATCTCCAGTGTCTCTTCCAAGTACCGACCACCGCCCCACCCCCAACCAAGCTGTCACTCATTAATTAACGAATACTTCCAGAGCCCCAATGGTCAGGTGCTGGAAACTCTGCCAGATGCTAGGGTTAGAGCGGTCCACAAGTCAGATGTGGTCCCTGCCATTGCTGAGTGGAGAAGACACACGGTCAACAAGTAAACAGTCTTGTTAAACCATCTCCCCTTTGTTAGGGGAGCACAGAGCAAGGAGCTCTAACCTTACTTTGGGAGCCTGAGAACATTGTCATTAAGCTCAACCTGGAAAGACAGGTGGGAGTTAGCTGGACAAAGATGGGTGGGGTGGAAAATAAAGAGCATTCTAGCTGAGGAAAAGTGTATGTGAAGGCACTGAGGCAGGAGAAATGGGGACTGTTTGAGGCACTGAGAGATCATGTGGCTGGAGAGAAAAATGCAAAGTTAGTTAACTAAATATTTCATAAGTATTCTCTCATTATCCATCACAGCCATCTTCGGGATTGATACTAATATCATCTGCATTTTACAGATGAGTAACTGGGGCAAAAAAGAGATTAAGTAACTTCCTTAAGGTTTTACATTTAGCAAATAGTGGAGCTAGACTTCAAACCCAGGCCTTCTGATTGACAGCATCACCTGGCAAGCCCTCCCTTCCCGTCTGCCAACTCCATTTCCGTCCTCCCGTGGCCCATAGAGCTGTTGTTTTTAAAGCTAAGGCCTGATCATCTTATGCTTGTTCCGAAATCTTTGTGACTCTCAGTGTCTTCAGAATAAACTCTCAAGTTCTTAGTGGGAATTTCAAAGCCTGTAGTAATCTGGGCCCGCTTTATTTCTCTGCCTCCCGCCGCTGGGTGCCCCTCTGTGTAATGACCACATGGGCAGTCAGCTGCGTCCCCTAGTACACGCATGTTCCCGCCCCTGTCTTTGTTGTGCCAGCAACACGGGCTTCCCCATTCTCCCTTTCTTGCCTCTTCAGGTCATTTGCACCGCCCCGGGACCCTACATTTTCCCAAGTTCCCCAAAGTGTTCCCCCTGCCCCCCCTTAATTCGCAGGATTGAACTATATACTCTCTTTTCCGTGCATAGTTAACGAGGAGGCGGGGCGGTAGAAAGTGTGTGAACTTTGGAGTCAGAAAGACTGTCTGCTCTCAGGTCTCCCCCTTGCAGGCTAAGTGTACCAGGCCAAGTTTCTCCATCTCTCTAAGCTTCCAATTCCTCATTTATAAAATGGGTATAATACTTACCTCGCAGGATTGGTGGATAAAGTAATTAGCCCAGTATCTAACATAGTAATCACTCAACAAATAACTGTTGTTATCATTGTTATTATAATTATGGAACTCACTATCAAGTGCCATGCAAGGAGAATTACATAAAGGGGTACTTTCTTGGGCCCCTTGGAATAAATATTATCCTTTCATTATATTCTCGAATATCATTCAGAATCGTAATTGTATATGGTAGTAATAACAAAACATTCTTGAATATTAAATTAGCCTGGTTTGGGGGCACCTGGGTGGCTCAGTCGTTAAGCGTCTGCCTTCAGTTCAGGTCATGATCCCGGGGTCCTGGGATTGAGTCCCGCATCGGCCTCCCTGTTCGGTGGGAAGCCTGCTTCTCCCTCTCCCACTCCCCCTGTTTGTGTTCCCTCTCTCGCTGTGTCCCTCTGTCAAATAAATAAATAAAATCTTAAAAAAAAATAAATTAGCTTGGTTTCTTTTTTTTTTTCTCTAGCCATGATAGAAGGAAATAAACAGATGAACATGGTTGGCCTCTTTCGACGGATAATTTCTAAAGAAGGAATCCCAGGACTTTACAGAGGCATCACTCCAAACTTCATGAAGGTGCTCCCCGCTGTGGGCATCAGTTATGTGGTTTATGAAAATATGAAGCAAACTTTAGGAGTATCCCAGAAATGATGTTCAATTTTTTGCTTTAGCATGATTATTGAAATTTTCAACAATCTCCGGAGTGACTTTGTCTGCTAGAATTACAAGCCTGTGGCAAAAGAAGTCCTATATTTCTCACAAAAAAAGGAAGAGCATATCAATGATTACTTCAAACATTTGGGCTCAATTTTATATATACAGAAATGTCAAAAATCATAGTTTTGATAAGCTCATATAATTTTGAAAAGGCCGCAAAAATTGTATTTTATCTTTTCTTATTAGTACCTTTCTACACATCTATGCCCTGAGTCCTAAATCTGAAAAAATGTATTGCTCGAATTAAATATGTTTTGTGTGGTAATTATAAATCATTAATCTTTATTTTGGTTGGTTCAAGTTTACGCCAGTTCCTTAATACTTAAATGTCTTTTTCTACAAAAGAAAATGATCAGAAAAACTTGAAACTTGAGTTGTTTTATGTATTTTGAATGTCTTTATAGACTTGTTAAAATTTCCTTGTAGAACCATTAATGGAAAATCATTGCATGAAAACATATCTTACAGCAGCCAAGTAAGTATATGGCTTCTACCCTTATCTTTCTTGAAGCTGAATGAGAATGAACTTAAGTGGCAGAATTCCAGGGCATGCAAATACTCTAGTCCATTTGTATTTTTGTATAAGGAGGAGTGATGAAATAATATTTGTTTCAGTGGGCCTTTTTCCATTTTCCTTGCACTGTTATTTGGCTCCTGGAATGGCACACCGATTGTCAGTATATTACTGTTAAATTATCAACACAAGGCAACTTATTTGAAAGCTTCTATTTATTCTGTCATCGCTTTGAAAAGCACCAAGAAACAAAACCCTCTTACTTATATCAGCTTCTTCAAAGCGTCTCTCTTGTCTTTGTCCTTTGTTTCCTACTTGGATCAGATTCTGTTTTAATCAGGAAAGCTTCTAGGGAGCAATCTTGGTAATCTGACATTTCTTAATTACATGAAGTAGGTTGATCATGGGTGAATGACATTTTCATTTCCCCCACATTGTTGAATTTGTTTGAACCTGCAGTTCTCAATTTGGACAGCACAAACCTAGGAGATTAGTGCATTTTAATAGCAGTATGTATTAATATTATGTATTAGATACCTACGTTTAAATGAAGGGCCTAAGTCATAAACATATACATTCATATTCTCCCTTGCCCCAAGTTTTAGGAACATGTTACAATACAGAAAATTTATAATATTGTTGGCATATTTTTTATTTTACTAAAACATTTTTGTAGTCAACCATCTTGTTTTGATTTGTGTGATTAGGACTTAGACAGATATTTATTAGTTGAAGTTGTTCTGTAGCTTTTTAATTTCATTCCTAAACTCACATTTGATTTCTAGTGATTTCTGTTATAAATTGCCAACATTTTAGTGAAAATCCAGTGATGTAATAGGCACTTACTTTATTTGAACCTACCTCTTATATTTTCTGAACTAAAGAGAAATGTTGGAGTTGTGTTTGTGAAACATTATTCTAAAATATAGTTTTTAATACATTAGTTATGCCTGATAAATGTCTTGGTATTTTTATAATACCTGTGATAAACATGGGACTCTATTTTTTTCTTCAGGGTTGTTTATACTTTTGAGTAATCCAGAAATGACAATATTAAGGTACATGATTAGCTTTTTTTCTTACTCATAAGAATTATGGGATGAATGACTAGAGTTTCAAGCTACTGAAAAGCAGTCACTGTTCATTATGAATTTAAATTGTTTGCTCTTTCACATTATAAGGTATGAATGTGATTTATCCATGCATCTTGTATCTTTTGAAAAAATCATCTTGTGTCTTTCAAAAAGAGCCCAGAGTTGAAGATGTTTATTTCCAGTATTACTGCATATGTACTTTCCATTTATATTAAAAAAGCTATATATTTGTTTTAAAAATGACTTGTTTCCTCATTTGAAAAAAAATAGGCCACACACACACACAAGAAAACCTCCCCCCAAAACTGTATCATATAGCTTCTATCCTTGGCAGCAGTTTGAATAATCATTTTCACATCTGACTCCTGAACAGCGACAAGCAGTTGTCTCTGTCATACATTTTGGCATAAGATAATGTTTTTCCTGATGTCCAAATTCCACATTTACTAGTTAGGTTTACACCCCCGGGGGTTCACAGAGTCAGGGAGAATTCAAATCCAGGGATTTCTTGACACAACTTGGTGGAGTATCGGTTCGTCTGGAAGCTGTGGGAAGCAAAGCTAAGTAAGTTTATTGGTAAGTGATTGGACAATTTTTTTTTTTTACAATGCAGATTACAATTAAATACAAAATCTGGTTTAAAAAACTAAAAATAATAAAAGTAAGACTGCAAAGAAATTTCTGCGTTCCAACTCAAATGCCAGCCCGATGCCAGGAAGAAACATAATCACCATGCTGTCCGGGGCCCTTTGTTAGCAATATGCTGCTGGGTTTATTTCTCAGTCTTGTATCCACACCAAGAGAATAATCTTCATGCAAACAGGGATCGTATACTATGCTATTTTGTTCTTTGAGCTGTACATCAGGGCACGTGTATAAAAGTGTGGCGTGGTTTCCCTCTCCCCGGATAGGAATGTTATCAGCCCTTTTGTTATCGTGGAATCTGTTGTGGTGGTTGAGATGTGCACCACAGGAGGATGGGTATTTGTGGAGAGGAGCAAGCAGCAACCCTCCTGTCCCTGCTTTGCCGTATCCCCTTGTTGGGAGAAGCATGGAGTGGGCTGAGCTCGTTTAGACTGCTGTCGGGGAGAGTGTGCCCTGCCATGTTCCACCTGCTTTCTCCCTCCCGTGCAGGACAGAGCTGAGCTGAAGTCCAAGCTGCCCCAGCCTGGACCCACTGCTGCCCTCCGGCCCCAGTGTGATTGAAGATGCCCGTTCACAGTCCTGTGGCTGGTGTTGGACATGGTTTTTTGTTCTTTGTGAGTTTTGTTTTTTGTGTTTATTTTTATTTTTTTACCAAATGTGCATGTTCCCTGGTTGTCAGTGGGCCCCCTGGCCATACACTCAGCTGCTCGGCCACAGCCACTGCAACCCTGTTTGCTGTGAAAACAGAAGTACCCATTTATTCCATAAGAACATATGTGCTCATTTTTCATTTTGGTAAAGTATTTATTAAACACCTACTTGGGGGCGCCTGGGTGGCTCAGTTGGTTCAGCGACTGCCTTTGGCTCAGGTCATGATCCTGGAGTCCCTGGATCGAGTTCCACATCGGGCTCCCTGCTCGGCGGGTAGTCTGCTTCTCCCTCTGCCCCTCCCCCCTCTCATGTGCTCTCTCTCATTCTCTCTCTCTCAAATAAATAAATAAAATCTTTAAAAAAAATTAAAAAAAATAAACACCTACTTGGTGTCAGACACATTTAGGGACTGAGGACAGCATTGAACAAAAGACACAGTACCTTTCCTCATGGAGATTCCCTAGAGGGAAGAGACAGACAAGACACACAATGAGTAAAATACGTGATACTGTAAATGGCAGTAAGTGCAGAAGGCAGTGCTGGGAAGGTGCTATTTGAGTAAAGACCCAAAGGAGGTATGGGAATGGGCCATACTAAGGTCTGGAGAGGGCATTTCAGGCAGAGGAGGTGCAGGTACAGGCCCCGTGTTTGGCTGGAGTGGAGCGGGGCCGGCAAGGGCGGGGAGGGTGTGAGCAGTGCAACCGCAGGAAGCGTATCAGCTGAGCCTTCCTCCGTTTCTCAGTCTCCAGGACTCCAGGACAAGGTAAATGTCTCTCCTCTGGGCGTGGGGCTTTCTTCTTGGAAATGTTGGAAGACACCTGCCGTTTCTGGTAACCTTCACGTCCATCCACACAGTTGTCCCCACCGCAGTCCCAGCACACTGGCCCCTTCCCCAGGTAACATGTCTGCTGGCTGCTGTATATCTCTCCCTCTCCAGGGAGAATTTTACTTTTTTTTTTTTTTTTTGAGAATTTGAATTAAAAAAAAACTAGAGACCTTAAAATCTTTCTAGATATTTTCCTGAGAATAACAGAGAACCTCAATCTCAGCAAACCAGCAAGGCTATAATTCTCTTCACATCCTTCTCTGACCACCCTATATCTGCCCAGGGTTGGTTGGTTTGTTTATAATTTATACAAGTTGTACAATATTGGAAACAGTCCTTTTATTTATTTTTTGTTGGTTGATACTGTCCTGTTTTGAATTCACTTCCACAAACTCAAGGTAACAGTAACAAAGGAGTGATCTGTATTTTGTTACTCCTGAAAGAGAAGCTGATCTGGCCAGGGATTTTAAAACCATTCTAAAGTACTCTTCAAACTTTAACTTACCACACACCCTCAGTATTCGCTCATCAGCCATGTTTTCCAAGAGTTTATACTCATCTCTTTATACAAGTTCTACAATGCAGTCATGACCATGAGCTCAGGATGAGTTAGCGCAAATTCCAGCCCCTATAATCAGTGTGGGCTGTAGGTATGCATCAGTCATCCCGCATAGGAGGTACACACATGAATCTTAGAACACCAACAGGGTTGTGCAAAAAATGTGACATTCCCTAATTTTCTTTGTATCAGCTTAAATCCAGCTGGAAGCTCCTTTACCACTCAGTGTTGTGCCAGTGATCTGGGGTCTTGGCACCTCTGGATGCCGGTCATGGTATTCAGCTGTGCCATGCTTGGCATGGGAGTAGGTGGGAACACGTGGGCCATCTGTACTTGGGGTCTGGCCTTTCCATTCTGAAGGGGTGAAAAGCCGAATGTAAATCTCTCTTAACCCTGGGACCCACCAACCTTTATCTCCCTCCCAAACTCTGGGTCTGCCTCTTTTTCTCTTTGCTCTTAGAAGCATTCATCTTTTCCTCCCCCTAGGGACCCTGGCATCCTTTCTGTAGGTAACTTAGATGTTTGCAAAAGACAGAAGAGACTAATTGAAAGTGACTTCTGTTTTCTGCTTTTAAAACTCACTCAGGGAGGGGCGCCTGGGTGGCTCAGTCAGTTGGGCGTCTGACTCTTGGTTTGGCTCAGGTTGTGATCTCAGGGTTGTGATCTCGGGGTTGTGGAATGGAGCCCCATGTTGCGCTCTGCACTCAGTGCAGTGTCTGCCTGTCTCTCTCCCTCCTCCCTTCTGCTCACATGCAGGTGTGCTCTCTCTTTAATAAATAAAATCTTTAACAAAATTAAAATAAAATCACTCAGGGAAGGAAATGCTAAAGGCTTACTGCCTTGCCTGAAGTGAGATGAAAGGGAACATATAGGGGAATAAAAACAAATTAGTATTTCACTAAGTTATCCTGTTACAGGCTCTCAAGCTGCCTCCTGTCCGTTGGCGCTCTGTCTCAGGAGTAAGCCTCATTGTGCTATGAAGCAGGAGGCTCTGAAACACCACATTGTTTCCCCTACTGAATCTCTAAATCCCTAAAGCTTTATTAATGTACGGCAATGTAGCTGCATAGCTAGGCAGTTCAGTAAACAATGTCTAAATGGAAAAGTCAGCAATGTCATCAAGAGTGAACTTTCCAAGGGCTTGGGAGGAGGTAGGAAATAGAGGGAAAAATTAGTTGAAATGTGGAAAAGAATAACTTGGAGTCTAGAATTGTTTCTGAATCTTCTGTTTTGGATAATATAGGGAATACGGATGATAAGGGGCAAGTGTAGAATTATAGGTAGTATTAATGAGTCAGGTGCTTGAGAGTTTTACAGTAGAAGAATCTGGAAGAAAACTAAAGGTGAAGAATTTTTAAAGTCTATCCACTTGTGATCTTTGTTCTTCTGATATTGTTCTCTTTCCACTTTACTATTTGTTAAGATGTTCCTCCTGGAGAGAAATGAGAAAAGCTTCTGTAAGGTAATAAACTATGTTAAGGAGAGGAAGGAGTCAGTAGACAATTGAAAAATTTTGTTGTAGTTTGGAGATTTTGCCTATTTATGCACATTTGACTAATAAAAATGTATGACTATTATTTTAGAGACTTTTGAACAGAGATTATGGGAGACTTTCCTCTCTATGCCAAGTCTTGATAATTCACTTCTTCTTCATATAAGGCATGAGCAGAAAGATTCAGAACATTAAGAGACATACATTGGTCAAAAGGGTTATTCAGCAAAGTTTTTCCTATTTTTTTTTAAGGATTTTACATATTTATTTGAGAGAGAGCAAGCATGAGCAGGGCGAGGGGCAGAGAGAGAAGCAGACTCCTAACTGAGCAGGGAGCCAGATGTGCGGCTCAATCCCAGGACCCTGGAATCATGACCTGAGCCAAAGGCAGGCGCTTAACCAACTGAGCCACCCAGGTGCCCCCTAATTTTTTTTTTCATGGTACTATCAGGTGGTAACTGCTGGTGAGGTATTCCCTCCCGTTTTCAGAATTCCCCACAGTGGAGTTCCCCTGGGTCGGGAGGCCTGGGCAGAAGACGCATGAGAGGTTGATTCGGTACAACTCTGTGGACGGGCCCTTAGGCTAAGAAGTGAACTGACATTCTTGTTCATAATTGATAATTGCTCATGATGTTATTCAGTTATAGATTTGCCTATTTGGAGCACCAAAGACCATAAATATGGTTCTCTAATACAGGCGTTGCAAGTATCAAGCATGCATAATTTCCGAGAGAGAGAGAGAGAGAGAGAGAGGGGAGAGAGAAAATAGATTTATGACTTTTGCAGCCCATTTCATGCCTTCCTTTGTTGAACTGTATAAATGATCTCTTTGGAAATAAATAGCACCGGCTTTGGGAACACTAATACAATCAATCTCTTCCTGGATGGATGGATAGTCACATGACAAATGGCCAAGAGCCTCAGCCCAGATGTTGTATTTTCCAAGGATTTCTTGCCAGAGTCTACCCTTTGCTTTACTGACTGCAAACAGAGGACTTACAAAACTGTAGTTTCTATCATCCAATGCAAAATGAAACAGGAAGACTGTTTTTTTGCCTGTTGTGACAATAACACAGGACCAGTAAAATAATGACACCAGGCTTACAACAGCAAGGCTTTGAAGGTGCTGGTCATGGGAATTTTTTCTACAGCAGTCTCGTGACCACCATTTAAAAGGCATAAACTGGGGTGCCTGAGTGGCTCAGTCTGTTGAGCGTCTGCCTTCCGCTCTGGTCGTGATCCCAGGGTCCTGGGATCGAGCCCCACATCAGGCTCCCTGCTCAGCGTGGAGCCTGCTTCTCCCTCTGCCTCTACCCCCGCTTGTGTTCTCTCTCTCTTCCTGTCTTATAAATAAATAAATAAAATCTTTTAAAAAAGTATAAATTGTTTAAACCCAATTTTTTGTTTAATTTTCAACACTATGGTCTATCTTGTATTAGTTTTTCACATAGTCTCAGATAAGATTGTTAAATTTCAGTTGATCTGGATTATGATGATATACAAACTGAGGTAGGGCCAAGTTTACCTCAGCCTGTTGGGTCCAAAGATTATACTCCTGACTCACATAAATTTTAATCCAAATACTATATGCTCCTTCTGAGAGATGTCATTCCCCCCCCCCCCCAGACAATAGAATGGTGCCTCTAATTGGAGGATGGGGATGTCTCTGCATCCTTGTTGACTGCGGCTCTCATAGGGATACTGACAGCTTTGGTTGGCTAAATTAAATGGATGCACATAATTGCCAATCTAGTGTTAGGATGCACTGTCCAGGCTCCCCCCCACTGTCCGGAGTCATCCACTGCAGTGCATATTTCCGTTGAAAGCAAAGGCAGGTATTTTTATTGAACCTCCTGGACTTCCAAAGTGAGCCAAGAATTATGTAAATCATGCTGATTACATATGGAATATATGCACAGCAAGTGTCCCCTTATCTATCTGTGGTTTCGCTTTCCGCAGTTTCAGTTGCGCGGTCCGCCGCGGTCCCGGAGTAGATGATCCTTTTTCTGAATCGTAAGAAGGTCAATAAGTAGTCTAACTCGACGTCGCAATGCCTACGTCATTCACCTCGCTTCATCTCAGCAGTAGGGTTTTTATTCTCTCACATCATCACAAGGAGGGTGAGTATAGTCCAATGAGAGATTTTTATAAAGAGGCCACATTCACATAACTTTTGTTACAGTATATTGTTATAATTGTCCTATTTTATTATTGGTTATTGTTAATGCCTTATTGTGCCTAATTTATAAATTAAACTTTACCACATGTACATACATATAGAAAAGAAAAAACAGTATAAATAGGGTTTGGTACGATCCCAGCATCCACTGAGGGCCTTGGAACATAACCCCTGTGGACAAGAGGGATCTATTGTAATGCAGATTAATGAAGACGTTACGTATTTAATTGCTTGGAAGAAAAAAAGTGAACTAATATTTATAAGAATCACATTTAGACATTGTAACTTCTTAAGCAGGTATTAGACCCAGTTGAGTCTTTGTAAGTAATATTTTTTTACACAGCCTGATTGGTGTATAATTGAGATACAATAAACTGCACATATATAAAGTGTATAATTTGATGAGTTTTGACCTATGTGTATCCCTATAAACACAATCAAGGTGATGAGCATACCATCAGCCTTAAAAATTTCCTCCTCCACTAGGAAACCACTGATCTTCTTTCCTGCTATCACTATAGATTAGCTTGCATTTTATAAATTTCGCATAAATGTCTGGCTTCTTTGACTGCAGACTGCTTCCTCTGTGTTGCTGCATGTACTAATAGTCCCTTCCTTTTTCTTGCTGAGCAGTATTCCATTGTAGGGCTATTCTACAGTTTGTTTATGGACACTGACCTGTTGATGGATGTTAGAGTGGTTTCCAGCTATTACAAATAAAGCTGCTATGAACATTCATGTACAAGCTTTGTATGGACATATGTTTTTATTTCTCTTGGGTAAATGCCTAGGGGTGGCATGGCTGGATCATCTGGTAGCGTATGTTTAACTTTTTATAAATTGCCAAACTGTTTACCAAAGTTTTCATACTATTTCATATTCCCATCAGTGAGAGTCCTAGTTACTCCACATTCTTTTTTTTTCTTTAAGATTTTATTTATTTATTTGAGAGAGAGAGAGTGAGAGAGCATGAGCGAGGAGCATGAGGGAGGAGAGGGAGAAGCAGACTCCCTGCTGAGCAGGGAGCAGGACGTTGGGGTGGATCCCAGGACCCTGGGATCATGAGCTGAGCCAAAGGCAGACACTTAACCAACTGAGCCCCCCAGGAGCCCCGTTACTCCACATTCTTGACTTGTGGCCAGTCTTTTAAAATTTTAACCATTCTAATAGTAGTGCCATCTTCTTGTGGTTTTAATTGATATTTCCCTAATGACTAATGATGTTGAGCATTTTCTTTCTTATGTGCTTTTTTTTTTGCCACTAGTTTTTTGCCACTATATTTATGGGTGTATACCTAAGTCAAAATTAAGAAACTATGTTTCATTTTTTTGAACTATTTCTTCAGGTCTTTTGACCTTTTTTTTTTTAATTGTTTGCTTATTATTGAATAGTGAGAGTTCCTTATATATTCTGTGTAGAAGTCCTTTATCAGATATATATGTTTGCAAGTATTTTCTCCCAGTCTGATGCTTGTCTTTTCATTTTCATAGCTGTGTCTTTGGAGAACAGTTTCTAATTTTGATGTAGTCCAGGTTATCAATTTGTGAAGTTTTAAATTTTGATGTAATCCAATTTATTAATTTGTTCTTTATGAATGATAGTATTGTATCTAAGAAACCTTTGCTTAAAGTCACAAAAATTTTCTACTGTGTTTGCTCCTAGAAGCTTTGTAGTTTAAAGGCCTTTAAATTTAGGTCTGTGATCTGTTTTTGAGTTAATTTTTGTATATGGTGCAAGGTGTGGATTGAAGTTCGTGCTTTTGCAAATGGATATTCAATTGTTCTCATACCATTTGTTGAAAGAACTATTTTTTCTTTACTGAATAGACTTTATACCTTGTTGAAAATTATTTGTCTATAGATATGTGCTTCTGTTGTTGGACTCTATTCTGTTCTGTTGATCTACTCGTGTATTTTATTTATTTATTTATTTTTATTTTTTTAAAGATTTTATTTATTTAATTGACAGAGAGAGAAAGAGACAGTGAGAGAGGGAACACAAGCAGGGGGGAGTGGGAGAGGGAGAAGCAGGCTTCCCGCGGAGCAGGGAGCCCGATGCGGGGCTCCCTCCCAGGACCCTGGGATCATGACCTGAGCCGAAGGCAGATGCTTAACCGACTGAGCCACTCAGGCTCCCCTACCCGCCCGTCTATTTTAAATCAGCATGATACTGTCTTTATTACTGTGGCTTTGTAAATCTTGAAATCAAGTACGGTAAATCATCCAACTTTGTTCTTCTTTTTCAAGGTTGATTTGGCTATTTTAGGTCCTTTGCATTACCATATAAATTTTGGAATTAGCTTCTCAATGTCTATAATAAAGCCTGTGGGAAATTTGATTGGGGGTTATATGGAATCAATTAATTTGGGGAGAAATGACATTTTTTTTGACCCATGAAGAAGGTATACCTTTCCATTTAAAAATTTCTCCCAATAGTGTTTTGTAGTGTGATAGCTTCTCTAGGTGCCCGCAGCTGTAGCTGGTTTGATGCTGTACCCTTTCCTGGCTTCCTTCCCTGTCTCATCTTAACTTCCCCATCCTGCCCAGGAACCCTTACCTCGTGGTCTGCTTTGGAGGGAACCCAAACCAAAACAGTCCACCACCAGTAGATCCAGACACAGCAGCAAACACATTTTATTTCAAGATTATGGAGGAACATAGCAGAAGAAGCATCTAACAGACTGACAAGTAGTTACTTCTAGGGAACAGGACTAGAGTAGGAAGGGGTAGAACAGAGGACTGATGTCTTCACATAGGTACCTGTCCATGTGCTACTTTATTTATTTTTTGACAGGAAGTAGGATTTATTGGTGGGCATGAATAGGGAGGGAGCAGTGCCGAGGTTCTCATGAGGGCAGAGTCCTCCATTTGTCCAAGGGGCCACGATTAGGGATGTATTTGACCCCATAGTCATCTGGGATGAGCCGCTTCAAATTCGTCTGCATTAAATTTAGTAAAGCCCCACTTCTTGGAGATATGGATCTTCTGGTGGCCAGGGAACTTGAACTTGGCCCTGTGTAGGGCCTCAATCACATGCTTCTTGTTCTGTGGCTTGGTACGGATGGACATGATGACTTGGCCAATGTGGATGCTGGCCACTGTGCCCTGGGGCTTTCCAAAGGCACCCCGCGTACCTGTCTGCATCCTAGATTGGAGATAGCATGAGGTCAGACCTCAGTGTTCACTGGAAAGGGCTGTCTCCAAGGTCCCTTTGGGCAACCCATACAATCAACAGGCCGCATACACTACCAAGGAGGCTACTGTTTGCAGCCATGGCACACGGGGCCCCCATGGAGAAAGAGCACAGTTGGCTTAATTGGTTGCAGACATGTGCTACTTTAATATAAATTTAAAACAAGCATTTAAAACATAAAGCGAACTAGAATAGTGTGACGAATAGAATCAAAAGAAGAGAGCACAAACATATCTGCATAGCCTGGCCTGGGATCCAGCTCCCAATCCCTTAACTTTATTTGAACATGTCAATCATTTTTGAGTGGCAGCCATAAACTGGGATAAGTTATTGCATGGGTATGAAGAGCTGAAAAATGCTCTCTGTGCAGAAAATTCACAAGTACAACTTTAATCATAATAATGGGGGATAAGTATACTTCGCACCTTGCGTTTTCACCGTGTAGGAAAAGACACACAGAATACATTGTTTATCACTGTGGCAATGGGAGGGGATTTGTTAAGTAAAAACACTCAGTGTACTTCATGAGGCACTACTTGATGAAGGGGTTTTATGTAGGGCGCCACTGTGTAGTTTTCATTTATAGGAAGGAACGTTTTGTGTCTGGGGTTTAGCATGTTGTTTGTAGCTGGGGCTGGGTAGTCTCTGGATAGTACACCATGTCCCGAATGGAAGTTATGGCTCCAGGACTCCATTTATAGAAGCGGTTCTTGACAGCCACGAGGCCCTTGGCACAAAACTATTTCAAGTAACCAGCCTTGGCCTATATCCTCCACTAGGTGGCGGACTTCTCCCAGTTCTGCCGGCCGCAGGCTCTCTTCGCGCTGCTTTCTCCCTTTGCGTCCACCTGGAAAATCACTGGGCTGCCTGGGCCAGATTTAGATTTCCAGCACAAACCATCATTACCTTGGTTAGAGGAGTGAAGGTAGGGTCAGTCTGTTGGGATTCCAGGAGAGAAGGTGACAAAGAAGGTCCTTTATATGTAGCACAGGAGAGAAAGGCTTGTTCTTATTTTTTTAGACAATTTTTCAAAAATTGAAAAATTCCATGTTTTTCAAGTCAAACTACAAACGATTGGGGAAAAAAAAAAAACCCACAAGTATTACCGGTCCTATGTAGGATTATAGTTAAATGTTCAGATATGAACATTGCGACCATAGGAGATATTTTGAGATATTTGTTTTCATAGGGTGTTGAATCTTTTTTCATTTGCTTAAAATAATTTGAGAAGTGTACTCATAATTCCAGCTTGAAGTGCAAGGGCAGTAAAATAAGTGTAAAAATAAAATAAAACAAATAAGCAAAATGCACCACAAAATTGAATTTGCTCCATTCTCTTTTAGGGTTTTTTTTTTTTTTAAAGAAGTTGTTTTCATTGATTCATGTGGTTCTCTGGTTGACATGTTTTGAAAGACATACAATTTAGGTTTCAGATGGAGATTGAGATAAACATGCTCTGTTGTATCCCTGGAACAATGAGCATCAGAAGAAGAATTTAATAAGAAAATCAGGCAACTCAATCTGTATTTTTGGGTTAATCTGGAGTATTCATGAATTCCATTAAACAGGTGGAAATATTTACAAATTTCGATCAGAGGAAAATAGAAATTAGGGTGGGGAAGAGAACTGTTAGATTCAGTTGTGATGTGGGGACACCCCCCCGACAGGGTCTACCAGATGTTTACCTGCTCCCCCCACCCCACCGCATAATGGAAACTGAGAAAAAGTGCCAGGCCCTGGCCTCCTTTGCTTCTTCCTTTCTCCTTCCTCCCCCACACCACTTCTCGAGTGTTTTTAAGCAATGCTTCTTTACTTCCCAATTATCTCTTTCCTCTTGTTAACTTAGCATTAAAAAACTGCAGACGGGTCACCCATGAGAAGGCTGTACACCACAGCCTGCATACCTTTGCAAGAAAAGGGAGCAAAAATTGAAAAAGAAAGTCAAGGTGATGAAACCGACCTTGTTACATTGTTAAACTCCTTCAAGCCGGCCTAAAACTGTGATGAGCTTCTTAGCTCATTTCCCTCAAAATTCACAGAAAAATGTTTGCGCTCGAAAAGAAAACACAGAGGATCCAGAGCTGAGACCTGGTGATATTCTGGCCAATTTTTTAGCCAGTGGTAAGATTTTCTCACCAAATGATCACTATTTAAAACGAATAAAAAAGATTCTATAAAAATGAGAAAGAAAATGAAATGAAAGTAAAGATTGAGATTATAAGGCTTGTTCACAAGAATAGAGCATAGTGATATAGCTTCCCAGTTTTAAGTCTTATTATTGTTTATTTTGATTTGGGGATATTATTTTTAGTGTGTGATACCGATTCTGAAATCTACTTGATAAACACTGGTTAATACTAATGGTTTTCACCAGGTCTCTCTTTTTAAAGCCCTAACACAGTGGCTAGAAAACTTAGCAGCACATTAGAACCACCTGGGTGGGGGCCAGGAGTGGATTTTATTTATTGATTTTTTATGGGTTTTTCCCCCCAAATTTTTATTTAAATTCTAGATAGTGTAATATTGGTTTTTTCCCTTACACATCGTTTTTTTCCCAGTGCTCATCACAACAAGTGACCTCCTTAATACCCACCACCCATTTAGCCCATCCCCCTGCCTTCTCCCAGGAGTGGCTTTTAAAAGTCTCAGGCCATACTCCAGATCATTTAAATAAGAATCTCTGGGGGTGGGATGTGGACACCAGAATTTTTAAAGGCGCTGACAACCCAGATGATTCCAATGTGCAGCAAAGGCTGAGAACCACTGCAAACTGGTTGCCTCCTGACCACAGCATATAAATGATCTTATGAATGGTTGAGATGAAAGGATATCAAGAGGGTGATGCTCTCCAGTGCCCTCCAATGGAGAGGAGACTGGGAAGGAGAGCTGACAGGATTAGATGACAGATGAGTTAGAGGTTTAACAGAAATTGTTGAGTCACGTTTCTGAACCAAGAGAGAGAGAATGACGAAGCTGCCTTTTATTGAAATGGGGAGACTGCATGAATCCCAAAAAAGATGGGGCCAAGTGGGGAGGTGGAGAACTGGGTTTGGGACATATGAAATTTGAGATGCCTATGAGGTAGCCTAGGCAAAAATTCAAGAAGGCAGTTCTGGAATCCAGGCTTGACACACACATGTGGGAGTCTTCAGCATGGAGATGGCATTTAAAGCCAAGAGATCAGATGGTTACCTAAGCAGTAAGTGTAGGTAAGGGGGAGGAGATAACGGGCTGAAGACCAAGGCCTGGTGCAGCTTCCAGTGAGAGGTCAGAGTGATGAGGAGGCAGCAGTGGCGAGTTAGGAGGAAAGCCAGAACGTGGGGTGCTTTGGAGGTCACATTAGGTAAGGTGAAGACTGAGAACGGACCCCTTGGCTTTCACTCCACGGAGGTGGCCAGAGGAAGGAGAGGAAGAGAGGTGCGTGACAGCAGAGCAAATCCTACCACACCACACCAGATTTTCTCCAGCAGTGTTTAACATCAGATAGCTCGGCGATTCACCTAGGGTTCAACAGGCAAAGGGTATGAGAGCACAGAGAGCAAGGGAAGGTGGTGATCCCTTAGGACTTTGGAATCAAAGTAGCATAATGGGAGGGGAGACTGTTACATAGAGAAGGGTGTGGGTTGATGGCCCACAGGTCCTAAAGGATCTGAAGAACAGAGGTAGTGGGAATGATTGCAGATAACCTGGGAGGAGAGAGCTTGGGCCAGATTGAGATTTTGAGTTATAACTCTGACAGAGTAACAGTGTGGGGTGAGAACAATTTCTAGTGATCTAGCTACTTAAAGTCTTCAATGAATGAGAGGGAGTAACCAGGAAGTAGGAAAAAATGTTGATGACAAAGGGAATAAGTGGTCAAAGGCAGGACCTTGGTGGAGCAGGCCTTTAATGAGAGGGTGCATGTGGACAATGGTCTCGAAGTTGAAGAGATGAGTGAGGAGCACCCATATCCACTCCCTACCCTGCAGAGGGCCAGGGGTGTCCTCATGGGAGAGGTAGGCTCTCCAAGGAGAGGGGAGGATGGGAGAGGCGGGGTGTGAGGGTACAGAGCTTTATAGGCTAAGGCTTTAGGGAAGCTGATGAGGGGGAGAATTTAAGATACGGGAGGATGGTGAGTGGAAGTAGGAATGTGAGCAGTGTTGACGCCTGCCAGTCTCCCTCCCCTGTCAGGTGGGGGCTCTTTGGAGCTTGTGTTCCCAGGGGTGCTGTGGCCAGAGGCAGAGTTCTGCTTCCTGGCTGTCACAGAGGGGAGCAAGAAGGCAGAGCTGAGAAATTCCATCCTGGAGGGACAACGAGTCCAAACTGAATCATCCGTCCACGTTACTAAGAAAGTATGAGGCCATGGCACCAACCTCAAATGTCAGGGTGTGGAAGAACCTGGAAACAGAGTGGGAGACATCAGGGGATGGGCAAGCAGGAGAGGGCCCGGAGCATCCTGGAGACAGAGCGGTGACCTGCTTTTTTGTGCCATGACTTCTCAAATCAAGCCTAACGAAGTGTAGTGTGGGTGGGCATGGTTCGTTTACAAGGGCGGGAATGGGATGAGCGGAAGGCATGGTTTTCAAAGAGTAGTAATTACTACACAGTGACAAAATTAGAAAGAATGAAAGGAAATTAAATGTTGTAAAATAGGCTGTGGCTTTTGAATCAAGAATAGCCACTTAAGCTGTTTGATTATGTAATATTTCATTCATTAGGCATTGAATTACCTCTGGCTGTATGTACTGTTTCTGTGAAGTTAATTTTTATTCCATTATGAAAGAATTAATCAAATCCAGTGAAAGAACATCTGTCCTCATTGCTATCTACAGGAGGAGGGGCGTGAACCAGAAGTCCTTTTGTGGTTTAATATTTTTGATTTCAGCTTAATAAAGAAGAGGAGCCTGGGGGATAAGAAAAGAGGTCAGGTTTTGCCTCTTCCTCTTGAAGTACATAAATAGAACAAAAAGAAGTAGTAAGATGTAGACAATTGTAAAGACATAAAATCAAGCCAGAACATGCTAGATGTTGATGGGAAGCACCAGCAGCAAGTATTCATGGTACCACTGAGAACTGAGTAATCAGTTCAGCAAGTTTTTATTGTTGTGTGCTAACTACATCACAGAGCCTTTGCTAGGCATTAGGCATCTATAAAAAACAAATATGTACTTCTCAGAGCTCACAGTCTGTTAGAAAGACAGACATGAAAAAAAGAACACAAAAATTTCCATATAACATGGCACGCCTGGGTAGCTCAGTCAGTTAAGTGTCTGCCTTCGGCTCAGGTCATGATCTCAGGGTCCTGGGATCGAATCCCGAATCGGGCTCCCTGCTCAGTGGGGAGCCTGCTTATCCCTCTGCCTGCCGCTTCCCCTGCTTGTGCTCTCTCTGACAAATAAATAAATAACATCTTAAAAAAAAATTTTCCATATAACGTGAGAAGTGCTAGAATCAATTTTTTTTTTTTTTTAAGTAGGCTCCTTTTCCAGTGTGGAGCCCAATGTGGGGCTCGAACTCACTCTGAGATCACGACCTAAGCTGAGATCAGGAGTCGGACACTTAACCAACTGAGCCACCCAGGCACCCCTAGAGTCTAAATTTTAATTAAAATTTAATTTTTAAACAAATGACCAGATGTCAGGAATGGAGACAGTATAGTGTAGAGGAGAGAATGCTGGATTGAAATAAAAAACCCAGGTTCTCGCCCCGGCTGGGCTGCTAAGCAGCTGAGTGAGCTTCACCAAGCTCTGTGTGGAGCTTTCATTTCACCTCTGAAATGAGTGAAGTTCTGTGCAATGGTCTCTTTCAGCCTGAAAACTCTATGATGCAAGGTGTTATAAATTTGGTAATAGAAACATATAAAAATAAAGACCTTTCCTAAAACAGTTGGCCTCAAGTATAACTTAGGTGTTTGGTTTTTGGAGTTTTTGCTTTATATGATCTTTAAGAATAAATGTGTGTTCTTTAAGAGTAAATGTATGTAAGAACTTTGTAGACTCTTGAGGTAAAACGGCCAACTTTCTATTTATTAATAATCATGCTAATTTTCTTGACCCAGAGATCTCACATGTTTTCTCTCTCTCTCTCTCTTTTTTTTTTTTTTGATATATTACCCCAGAATATGAAATTTTAGCAGAAGGGGGACCAAAATTAAATTAGCTCCTTATCTAAAGATTTAGATGCCCTGGTACAAACCTCTCCAAGGATAATAAACTAATCATTTCCCTATGGATGGTGAAATTCTGGTTTGCATAATTATTTCCTCATGATTTAATTGAAAATATGAAAGATTAAGCACACAGATACCAGGGACTCTAATACAGGATAACACATTTCCATCTTTTGTCCCTCTAGCCCTTGCAACCTGTAAGGCTTAAATGGAGCTAGAAATGCCCGTGAAAGACGGGCCTGACCTGGGAGGTGGAGTTGGGCCATTCTAGGGTATATGGAAGCACTAGATCACTGGCCATATGATGGATGCCATTTTCCAGGGGTCTGTGGAGGGCAGAGGCCAGCAGCTGTCTTTCTCCTCCTCTAACGTATTCCTGATCCTGCCTGTAAGTGTCCCTCCGCAGGATCTGGCCGTGCCACCCAAGCATTCACACCCTCAGACCTGGCAGCACAGGAATTGGCTGGCTTTGTGAATAGATCCTCCTCCAGCCGGGGAAGGCGGCCGCCTCCTGATCTCTGTAGTTCAGAGACACAACCAGTCACCCCGGCTAGAAACCCAGCAGCCTCCTTTTCTCCTCCCCCCGTCTCGTGTGTCATCTCTTACTTTGGGTTTTGGCACCTGAAGAGCCTTTCTTCTGGGTCCCCTTTGCTCTTACTATGCTCATTGATGTAACTTTAACAATCGCCTCGGGGCGCCTGGGTGGCTCAGTTGTTAAGCGTCTGCCTTCCGCTCAGGTCATGATTCCAGGGTCCTGGGATCGAGCCCCGCGTCGGGCTCCCTGCTCAGCAGGAAGCCTGCTTCTCCCTCTCCCATCTCCCTGCTTGTGTTCCCTCTCTCACTGTGTCTCTCTCTGTCAAATAAATAAATAAAAATCTAAAAAAACCCAAAAACCAAAAAACAAAACCAATCGCCTCTCCTGTTTCTCCTGCTTCCCAGCCATGCCCCTTCACATCCACCCTCCACAATGTCGCCAGATTCTCCAACAGGGCATTCAAGGCCCCTCCTTTTTTGGCCTCCCAGCCCTCCTACTTTCATGTCTAGATTCTATGAATGGGATGTGGTTCCCTGTTTCATCTATTTGCACATGGCCCCTGCTTGCCTGTACATCCCCCATCCCAATGTTTAGCACATAATAGGTGTTCAATGTATGCATATTAAATGGGGCTGAATTTTGTTTCATTCTTTCCTTCCTTACCAGCTATATATCCTTTTATTTTTATTTTCACATATATGTTTCTAGCAGAATAGAGAACTTTTCTTTTGTTTTTCACTCATTTCCTAATAATAATAACAACAACAAATGTTTCAGTTATCAAGTGTTTTCCAAAGACTAGGCACCATTCTAAGAATTTTACATACATGATTCTCTTTTTTCCTTACAACAGTCATGTGGGGGAGGTATTATTGTCTTTATGTTATACGTGAAAGGGTTTAGCTTCAGAGACGAAGCAGCTTGACCAAGGTCTGGAACATAGCTGCAGACCTGGGTCTCCTGAGTGCAATCATATGCTTTTATTATCTTGCATCTGCCTCTTACTACTAGTTGTTACCGTTTGTTGAATGTGCTCTGGCAACATAATCTCGGTCAATTGTTTTAAAAACACAGTTTTTTAAAAATGCCTGTGTGACTATAAAAATGTGTGTGACCATCATCTCTTATTTAAAAGAAAAACATCACAGAAAGAGTTCTTTGGCTGCTGATTCCCAAACCGGTCTCCCAGCCAAGAGGAAACTCCCGAGTTTTGTGTGTAGTCTTCCAGATCTTTCCTGTGCTTTTGCACACACCTACAATGTATTCGTGAGAGTAAAGCAAGCTATTTCCGCAAAGGGGCCCCCAAATGTAGTTGACTACAGAAAGTTGACGTGTATGTTCTCGCACATAAAGATCCCAAGGTGGACAGTTCATGTAGAAAGATGCCTTTGTCCACGCAGCCAACACAGACCTTCCTGCTGTTTTAGCCTTCTAGGCATGCTTGAAGCTAGGTCAAAGGTAGCTCTAAATTCCATCGTCAGGAAGAGAGGAAATGCGTGGAGGACCTCTCACCTAGTTTCCCATGAGATTGCTACTTGCGACAGCATTCCAGGAATTATGTTCAGAGGTGACTGGTGCTGTGAGGAAAAGACCTAAAAGGGGCACACCTCACTTTTGCTGATGTTCAACTGGTGGGATAGGAGCATTCCAAATTTTAAAAAATTCTGTTGAATACCAATAAGTACTGGGCAGTTGTACTTATTTACATGGTTGCCGGCAGTATATGAGAGTCTTCCATTCCTATATTCTCATTATCACTTGATATTATTGGATTTAAGAAAATTTTTACCAATTGAAAGGATGAGAAAAGATCTCACTTTTTTTCTGTTGAATTTTTTTGGGATTGATTTGTAATTTTTTCTCCATATTAAACTCTAAACTTTTATTGGGGATATAAATGTCAAACAACTTTTCTCGGCCTTTAACTTGTCTGTTAACCTTGTTTATGATTGGTTTTCTCAACCTCTGCACTGTTGAAATACTGGGCTAGATAATTCTTTGGTGTGGGGGTCATCCTGTGTACTGTGGGATGTTTAGCAGCCACCCTGGCTTAAGTACATTAGATGTCAGTAATATCCAAGCTCCCCTCCACAGTTTTGGTAGGCAGAAATGTCTCCAGGTATTGCCGGATGTTCCTTAGGGAGCAAAATTGTCCCCAGTCAAGAACTACTGTTTACACAAAGCTTAATTCTTAGTACAATTATATCAATAAGGCTTTTTCTTACGATTTTGTTTTTTTGTGTCTTGTTTAAGGGAGCCTGTCTTATCCCCCCAAATATTAAAAGCACGCTTTTATTTTCTTCTAGTACTTTTATAGTTTATTGTTCTTTAAGAAGTAATTAGGTCTTTAATGCCCTAGAAATTATTTTTGTGTATAAGGGGAGGTGGGGATCTGTAGCAGAGCCAGTTTCTGTGCATCCTAGATCTGCCGGGCTCAGCCAGGGTGCTGGCCACCTGCCCTGCCTCCTGGCCAGTGGGACCTTGGCAATGGCTCACTTTGCTCTCATGGGTATGAAGCCATGGCCACTGATGCCATAGCCTGAGGAGCCCCTTGTGCAGCACCAACTGACAAAGAGAGTCTGTCATACCTGCACCCTGCTTAGATGGGACCTGTGGAGGCTCAGATTTCTCCAGTGGCTGCCCGGAGGGGGCATAACCAGGAAGTGTAAGAGAGTCAAAGCCCTAGCAGGTAGACTTCTGTCAAGAAAGAGAAGAGGGGAAGAGGAAAGGCAGCCTTTAGTTTGCTTGCCTGTCCTCCTCCCATGGTGTTCCAGATCCAGTGGTTTCATATGGCCTTTTTGGAGCATCCTGTGAGACCCAGCAATGAGCTGTGTTGGTTGCAAAGCTGTGGCCAGCTCAGTAACTCCCCTCCATGCATTTGCTCTCCCTCTCTCCCACAATGCAGTGCTGGCATATGCGCGTTTCCTGGGGTCTGCCTGAAGGTAACATCTTACTCAAACATTTATCCCATATGGATAACCAATTTCCCTGACAGCTTTTTATCAAACTCTTCATTTTTTTTTTTCCACTTTGAAGGTGATTTTGGCTGCCAGTAACAAAAATTACAGTTTAAAGTAGCAGGGTCCGGACTTGAGGGGGGCAACTGAGGGACTTGCCTTGGGTGCACATTTGGGAGGGGGGCACCAAAAAACAGTAATACAGGATTTATACCATTTTAATGTAGTGTTTTAAAATATCAGCTTTAATGAAAAAAAATCCATGATGAACAAAATATCAAAATTTTAAATGAAAACAGAATTTGATCTTGCACCTGCTTGGTTTACTCACTTTCTCCTAATCCTGACCTTTAAACAATAAGAAATTCCTATATTACATAAGGAGAAATCTATAGGAAGAAAAGGGCAGGCTCCAGGCATGTTACAATCATCAGCTCAGTTGTGTCCTCCAGGACCCAGATTCCTTTCATCTTCTTTTCTGCTGTCTTCTTATCAGCTTCAGCCCAAGGCTAGTTTCAGCATCCGCCAAGGCTAGTTTCCCATGAGATTGCTACTTGCGACAGCATTCCAGGAATTATGTTCAGAGGTGACTACGTGCAGAGCCAAAAAAGGGACACACCTTTGGCGAAATTCTACTCAGTTGTGTTTTGGACAAAAAAAAAAGGGGGATCTTTTGTGTGAATTAATTCAATGAGAGGTTTTCATCCCAATACCCAGTTTAGCTGTCCTGAGGGAGACTGAGTTTTGGGGATGAGAATAATGATGGGAAAAAGGGAGAGTTAATTTTGTGATTTGGGGGACATTTCAGAGAGAGCAGATCTGAGTGGGCTCTGGGAAGCTAGAGAAAATGTGAGAGCACTGGGAACTTTGTGGGGGGGACCTCGTGCCAAGGGAGGGAGGGAAATGAGAGAGAGGTACAGGGAACGGGGGCTGAGGAAAGCTTCTGGACAGTATGTAGGACCTGCCCTGCCCCCTCCCCACCCCTCAGGGATGTTTGATAAGAGTCCCATTCCCAGATAAGCCTAAGCTGTCATTTGACCTTCAGGATGGGACCATTCTCTCAACTACTCCAGTGCTATTTACATGGAAACCTGGGGACACTTTCCAAGCTGGCTAGGCAGGGTTCTAGGAAAAGTGATAGTGCTGTGTGTGTGTGTGTGTGTGTGTGTTTCTGTCTCTGACGGCACTGAGGGCTCACAGCATGAAAGCCTCATCCTCCCTGTCCTCTGATGGGACAGCCCAGGACCCATCCTCTTTTGGACATCCTCTCTTGGTAACCTGTCACAATGAGTTCGCTGGCCCTTTGTAGGCTCAGCATCATGACCACAGCCTGGGGCTCACTGGACCCATGCTGACAGCTTGCTGATCTGATGGAGGCAGGTCTTTCCAGTTTGAAATGATGCATCTGGCGTTGTTCTTAATCTATCACTCCACTCATTTCTCCCCAGGCATGGGGGTGGGGTGGGGTGGGAGGAGGTAATTATTGATTGCCTTTGGGAGGCACTCAATACTTGTGGCTCGGCCAGCCACCCTCCACTTTTCAGTCTGTTTTGGAGCCACCTGTTTATAGAACAGACTTATTTTGATCTGCTTTCTGCTATATACCATTTTCCCTGACCCAGTCAGGGAGGCCTCTGATGGCTCAGCTGGGGATGAGGGGTGGGTGCGGGTAAGTCATTGTAGTTATACATCTAGGCCACATGCTTCACTCCAGTTATGTAAGTAATAAAGCTGCCTGATTCCTTTTCTTTTCCTCTCTCTCAATAGTTCTGAATTATTGGCCCTTAAAATCCTAAAAGAGGAAAGAGGAAACATAAAGAAAGAGGGACATAAAGAATCTCCTTCCATTGGAAACTTGGTTTGCTCATTTATTCAATAGATATTTATTAAGTACATACTTGGTGGGCAGTATGGTGCTAGGTGCTGGGCATGTTGTGGTGACTAAATCCAGCGTCATGGAGGTGATATCCAGTGTGTGTGTTTGTGTGTGTGTGTGTGTGTGTGTATAGTCAATAAATAGATGGTCCCCAAATTAGTTTATTACAAATGTTAAGGAATTTTACTGTGAAAGAAAAGTGCTGTAAGAGTCACTGTTGTTGGGGCGCCTGGGTGGCTCTGTCGGTTAAGCATCTGCCTCCTGCTCAGGTCATGATCCCAGAGTTCTGGGATGGAGCCCAGCATTGGGCTCCCTGCTTAGCCTGCTTCTCCCTCTCCCTCTGCCTGCCGCTCTGCCTACTTGTGCTCTCTCTCTCTCTGTCAAATAAATAAATAAATAAATAAATAAATAAATAAATAAATAAATAAAATCTTTAAAAAAAAAAAGGAGTCCATGTTGTTGCTCAGGCAGATCAACCTGCCCTCAAACAACCTCAAAGACACCCCCCAAGCCCCCTGCAACATCTCTCTCACAAGGCACAGGGGCACTGCGCAAAGTGAGCCTTGGCAATACCCTATGTGTCCCCAGGGTAGATATGCAAGATACACTCAGAGTGGTTCTGGGGTACAGAGTATCTTTAATTAGAGATGTTAAATTGCCAAATTAAGAGAAGAGGGAACAACTGCCAAAAAAAAAAAAGTTGAAGAGAGGATCATATCAAGGAAATAATTGCTTAATAACCCCTGTTGTACTTGTCTAAGAATATGAGCAGGAACAGTCTTTTTGGTCTCTAAGTGTTCAGAGCAGGCGTCAGGCTCCTCCTGGACATCAGAAGCAGTTCCGAAGCTGTGCTCAAGCATGTGGGTATGGAGAGAGGGACCCATGAGGCCGGGAGAGCCTCCTGTTCAAAAGTATCTTTCCGGTGTTCCCACTAACAAGAACTTTCTCTTAGTTTACAAATAACCTATTCTTAGGGTTCAATCCGTTAATAATTTGTTTCTTAGTATAAATATCTGCATTGGGATACTAGGAATTTGAGTTAGGAATTAAGGGAGTAATAATAATAATTATTGTTTTCAGAAACCCTAGCAAACTGATTCCATGAATTAGCTGATAAGGATTTTTTGAGGCTGGGACTGTTATTATTCCAATGGATTTCAAGAAGATTTGCTTAAGGTCACAGCCCTATTAATTGGCAGAATCATAATTGGAACCCAGAATATTCTGACTTCAGAGTCAAGTCAATGCTTAAGTCTCATTGAGCACTATGGGAAGGAAGGGAGAGATCATCTCTGCAAGGCCAGAAGGCAATGTGAAAGGGTAATGGAATAATAATGATAATATTAATAGAGATACCTTCCGATTATTGGGTACCTACTCTGTGCAACTCATCTCATATATGTCATATCCTTAACCCTCTCAACAACCCTACAAGGAGGGCCATGTGATCCCCATTTTACAAATGGGAAAAGGGAGGCTAAGAGGGGTTGCATGACCATACTCAAAGCTATACATCTTTAGGGGCAAGAGCAGCTTGGATTGTCAGGCAAAGTGGTGCCACCTGAATTCCATCACCAGGGTCATAAACTGCTGGTGCTGTTTGGAAGACATTTTGTTGGAGGCAAGAAGGGGCCTCAACATCATGATTCGGGTGTAAACCACCTTGGGAAGCAATTGAGACCCAAGAACTAGAATTCTTTGACGTTTACTTTCCTACTCTGAATTTGCTGTGTTTCTGTTTCTAATTAGCCCAGAACTACATTTAGAGATTAATCTGCATATCTTCCTTGGGGAGTTTTGGGCCCTACTGCAGAAACTCAATTTACATATGTAGCCTTGGAACCTGGAGGGAAGCTTGGGGAGGAATGGTAGAAGGAGAAACCTCATAGACTCAGATATCTGTGGCTGTCTGAGAATGGGCTAGCCTGGATATGTGTCAACTTTGCCACATCTGCCCCAGACTCCCAGTTTCTCCCCAAAAGACCTAGAAATCCCCAAGTTGCTTGATGTACTCTGTCAAGGTTATCAGAAGACACCCCATCCCAACGCCACTCATGAACATGAGCCCCTGGGAAGTATGGAGGGTACCGTGACTCCCTTTTTAAAAAATGCACTAACTCCCTAGGGAGAAATACAGTGCAATGGTAGATTTTCGTGGGGACTGAGCCCAGAGCTCAGAGCCTCAGGTGTTTGTTGCCAGGGGCTACAGTGAATGGGCCCCAGTCACTTTTGCTGTTGGTGTCTGGGCGCAAGCTCCTACAGCGGTCCAACTACTGCCCCAGCTCCTTCTTCATGGACAAGCCCCAGCTCTTGCCATGCTACTCAAGTCCCAGCAGAGGGGTTGGGTTCCTCAATTTCCCTTGGTGTGTAAGTGCTACTAAATGCCAAAAGTGATGCCAGGCCACACTCACAGATTTGGTAGTTTAATTAACTGTGTTCTCTGGAAGTAGAATTAGGCATGCTAATAAAGCATGCTTAAGTAAAACTTAAGCCTGGCTGTCTGATGAAAAAGTGCTTTGCTGACAGCTTCACTAAACATATATGAGGAAGTGAGTCAAGCATTTCAGCAGAGAGGAAATCCAGTAGACAGTGGGCAGGAAATAATAGGAACACCAGCAGGGCTTAGAGATACATGAATACGAAGCATAGTTCTAAGGATGAGAATAATTGGCGTTGGCATGGATGCATGCCAGTATAGAGGATTAATGAGGCTTTGTTTATTCACTCATCAAAAAAATATTTATGGAGCTATTTTTCCATCCCAGGTACTGTACTAGACAATGGGAAATAAGATGAAGAACAAGAAGTGTTGACCCTCTTGGTACTTACCAAGTCTAATAGGTTAACATTACCAGGAATTTTGGGGGGAACTATAGACTGGTAGACAATTTGGGCAAATTATTTACTAATATTATTTTTAAAATCTCAATTTGGAAACATACAGTCAAAAGTGTATAAAATGCAGATGTAAAGTTTAATGAAAAATAATAAAACAAAGACCTGCGTAGCTGTGTCTCGGTTTAAGGAACAGAAACTAAGATCTCAGAAACCTCCTATGAACCCCTTCTGAATTTAATTCTCAGCCCCACCCAAAGGAAACTACCCTGACATTTGTGTTAACTTTCCTTTTCCTAGTTGTTTTCCTTTTGCATGTTTCTCTGAACAATATTTTGGGGCTCTGAAAAGTATATAAGTGAATCTAAAGATCATTTTGGTGAGAATTAACTTCATTATGATATTAAATCTTTCTATCCAAGAATCTTGCTTATCTCTCCATTCGTTTAGGTCTCTCACAGCCTTGAAGTAAAGTTTGATATTTTTTTTCAGTAAAACACTTTACATCTTTTGTTAGTTATTTTCCCTAGCTAAATGCATCTTTTTTTAAAAAAAAAAGTATCTTAAAAAATTATGATTTCTTGACTGATGAGGGTGTAGAGCAATGCAACTGGCATTTTCATGTGGGCTTTGTTAAAAGGAACTGTTAAACTCTGTTACTAATAATTTGCTGCTGTTTTGGATTTCTATGTAGACAATCATAGGAGATGCAAATACTGACATATTTATTCCTTTCAAATCTGTTTTTGGTATATTTTTCTTGTCTTACTATACAGGCTAAAATCTCTAGTACAATGTTAAATAGACGCAGTATTAAATAGACATCCATGTCTTGTACCAGAGAGTGCATGACAGTAAAATGCTGGAAAGCACTACATTTAGCAGAGTCCCCGAGAAGGGGGGGGAAGGGGAGGCTGAGATACCAAGCAAAATGTACATATGAATGTTATATTTATATAAATTTTCAATGTGGAGGCTATTATTTTAAAAATTATAGTTTTTAATATATTTTATTCTAATGCCTGCCTTTATAATTAGACTTTTCTTAAAAGATTTATTTCTTTAATTTATTTTAGAGAGAGAGAGAGCGCACAAACAGTGGGGAGGGGCAGAGAGAGTCCCAATATGCTTTGCTGTCAGTTATTTTTAGATATCCTTTGATAAGTTAGAGACTTTCAACTTCCAGTTTCTTTAGGTTTTCTTTTTAAAATCATGAGTGGATATTGAATTTTATTGAATGCTTTTCTTATATCTATTGCAATGATCATTTAGATTACTTGATGTTTAATTTTAAGACAGCCTTTCATTCCTGAGAAGGAAAACCAACTTGGTCATGTTACATGATCATTTTACACATTTTGGGATTCAGAGTTATAATATTTTCCTTAGGATATTTACATTTTTGTTCATGAGTTTACCCCGACCTGGGTGATTGATTTCTTTCTTGTGCTATCTTTGTCTGGGTTGGGTATGGAATTATGGCAGCTTTAGAATATGAACTGGGTAACATTTCTTCTTTTTATGTTTTCTGGAAGAGTTTATGTAAGATTAGAGTTATTTTTTACTTGAATATTTGGTAGAATTTGTCTCTGAAGCTCTCAGGGCCTACTTTTCTTTTGGGGAAGGTTTTAAAATATTAATTAAGTTTATATAATGGTTATAGGAATATTCAGATTTTCCATTTCTTCAGTTATTGTTGGTAAGGACGTCTCCCTCCTAGGGATTGATATGTCTCATCTGGTTTTCAAATTTACAAAAAATTGGTCACCATTTTCTAATCTTAGTATCTGTGTTTAAAAAAACAACCCCAAATCCCAGATAGGCACAATATCTTTTCCCTGAGCCAATGCTCCAATGAAGTGTTTATTGATTACCGCCCTGCGAATTCAACCTCTACTCCCTGCCACCATTATCATTTTGAAGGATTTGATCTCTGAATTTAGATGTCCATAACTTGACCAGATCTTTGCCCCAAAGCTGAGTTTTAATAGGCCTTTGTTACGCCAAAACTTGCTCAATGTTACGTTTTACTCTTTGGGGTTGAGAGGCGGTTGCCTCTGGTACTGTACAAATCCCTGAATTTGCGGACTCTGTTCTCTTTCATCCTTTTCTGAAAGCCAACCAAATCTTCTCCGAGCTCCTTTCTTCCCTGTGGCACCTTATTGAATGCAGCCAATCGTAACGAAAACATAGAGCTACCATTTTTTTTCTTCTGAACTTTTCTGCTAGGGTTCTAAATTCACTAGATACACGACTTGCCTTCCGGGTTCCTGTAGTGACAGTTCCACCAAAGGCTCCCTTCTGTATAAAATGGATTTGCCATTCTAGCCTCTGCTGCTGACCAACTAAGCACAAAGCCAGGGTACCCATTGAGGGTATTTTTCTTATTAGCAGAGTCCCCCTTGTCATACCAATTTCTGTGCCTGCCAAGGCTGTGCTGCAGTACCAAATGACCTCAAACCTGATGAGTTCAACGTAGTCGTCGGAGGCTCTGCCCCTCACAGTCATTCTGACAAGTGTTGCCCCACAGCAGCAGGGAAAGGGGTGGCTTGCCTGGTGGCCCGTGGCCCCATTCTTCATCCCTCCCTGCTTTGCTCTGTAGTGTAGGAAGCTGACACAGCTTCCCATGTCAGCTGGCTGCTCACGGGTGTGCCAGTGGAAGGCACTGGGGGGCGGGGGAGGAAAAACGGAGTATTTCTGAGATTCCGAAAGGAATCTGAGATGGCTGAGACCACTGTAGCAGCGTTGGTTCTCTCCCATCCCCACGGATAGTTCTTGCACCGAGACTTGAAGCCCGGGGGGGCTCCTCTCAGCTTCACCAGGTGGCCCTCACACCTGCCCCCCAGATTTCTACTTGGATGGGTCTTCTTTTGGTGGTGAGCCTTTGCCAGGCTTTTTCGTTTGTTTGGTTAGGTTTCAGGATGAGTTTGGGGGAGATTCAGCAATTTCATGCTGCTGTCATTGTTCTTTTTCAGAAGTCCGCTGGGGTCACTTTAAATTCTCTGCTTGGGTGTTTGGACCACAGTGTTGGTGTGAATTTACACTGTGAACCTGAGAGAACACTCTGGTTATGAGATTTCAAGGAGAATATTTTTTCCTTTTCCACCCAGTGTCAAGGTAGAGGTGGACTATCGCTTTCAGCATGGAGGGGTTTGTTTTTTATTACTTTTTCTGAGGGTGTTGGCCTGTGTGATCTCAGCTTTGTGCAGGGTCTTCCATTTGATGCCCTACTTTGGGTAGTAGCTAGGATTTACACGCTCCCCACCTCCCCCCCCACCAGCCATGCACTCTGCAGTTTTATTAAATGTGTCTCTAGGATTTAGTACAGACTCTCCACTCAGAGTTTCATATTTGCTTACCACCTAGAGTTCCTGCTCTCATTTCATTTTTGGATTCTGTAACATTCCTTTGTGACAGCTCAGTGATGCATTTAAAATATTTTAAGAAACATTTTATCCTGTGTTTCAGTTGATTCAGTTGTGAGGGTTGTTCAGAGTATCTAATCGTCTATAATGCCAGAAAAAGCAGCCTACTTCTGGTGTTTATTTTTTATTCTTTCTGTAGCATGAGAGGCAAAATTCACTGGGTCATAGCACTATTTCAAAGTGCTATAACCATACCAAAAAGACATGGGAAATAGATGACTAGGTTAATACAGATTAATAGCTAGTAACAAGGTAAATTGATAAGTTTAGTATTGTTCACTTGTCTGGAATTCCTCAGGTCCTCCTGTCTGCTGGAAGGTGGGGAATTATGTTTAATGAATTTAAATAAAACTGATCTGAAACCCCATCACAAGTTAAAAAGAGAAACACAAGCTTGCTAAGGATTTTTCAGCGGAAGAGGCTTTCATTCAGGGGTGCTAGATTTAGTAAATAATAATACTAATTGTTTTAAGTATTAGTATGTCCCAGCAATATTTGAGATATACTTATTGCAAAAAATTTTGTTATCATAAATTAAAATTTAAGTGGGTGTCCTTTATTCTATCTGGCAACCCTGCTCTCATTTCGTCTGGTCACCTCTTTTTTTTTTTTAAGATTATTTATTTATTTATTTGACAGAGAGAGACACAGTGAGAGAGGGAACACAAGCAGGGGGAGTGGGAGAGGGAGAAGCAGGCTTCCCGCCGAGCAGGGAGCCCCATGTGGGGCTCGATCCCAGGACCCCGGGATCATGACCAGAGCTGAAGGCAGACGCTTAACGACTGAGCCACCCAGGCGCCCCTCGTCTGGTCACCTCTTGCTCACGTTTTCTACTTCCACCAAATTCTGCTTCTTCTTTGTTTCATCTTTTGTGGATATTCCCTTCTCTCTGCTTTTGGTTAACCTGAAGGGAAGAGTTCTTTTTTCTGATCTCTATGAAATATACTGTAGACTTTTACCAGTGACTTGGAGGTTGATGTCAGGTTTGTGTGATATTGCAGCAGAGCCCAGCAAGCAATTTAAAATAGAATATTAGCTACCCCTTTTCTTTAAGATCAATAGCTATGCCCACAACTTCGGATTTCTGCACAGCCATCTGTTCTCTCATCTCCTGCCATGAACCTTTTTTTCTCTCTTCAACCTCTTTTATCTCTTCCCCCAGTTTCTACTATGTTCTCAGACACCACCTCTCCCCACCCCACTTCCACAAAAACTTCTTACTTATTGCATAGAACAATTTAATTCTCTTTTCTTCACTCCTGGACCATCCTGCATAATCTTAAGGGATATCTTTCTACAACAACAGGCCAATCAAGATGTTATAAATGAAAGATAATTTTCTCTTAAAAGTATTCTCTCACTTAGTTTTCTAAACCAACATCTTTTCCTTCCCTTTTCCCCACCTTGCATGATCATTGATGATTATAGATTTGAGCATGAAGGGAGAAAGAGGAAAGAAAATCTTTAATGCAAGTACTAAGACTAAGCTGTGTTAAAAGGAATCAGGAACACGAAGTGTTCTGAAATGTAGCTTTCTTGGTAGAAAAATTATCCAAAGGCATTTATAGCATTGGTGGATTCAGTAAATGTATTCATAGTTTTCTTCTACCTGGTGCCAAAAAAGTGATTATGAATGCAATATGTAACACCAAATTACATAGTTGCTTTTCATGTTGTGAAGATTTATAGTTAAATGGCATGTTTTCATAATATTATAGTTAAAACATATTTTGTTAGCAATTCGTTTAGTCACGGCATCAATAAACCAAAAATTTATAGCACCCTATATACTCTAGGACTTATTATTACCATCAGGCTGTATTTGTTTTCTGAGACTATCAAAATCACAAATTTAAATGTATTAACCTTCTTCATAAATAGCACTGAGTAATGGAAGCAAGTTGATGCCTTTAGATGACAGTGCTGTTGCCATGGGCCTCTGATGTGGATCAGCTTTCTTAGTTGACAAGATCTGATGTCTTACAAAGTAGGGCAGAATTTCTCAAGGTTGTTGGCAATGAAACTTAGAGATTACACTCAATTTTTTGTGAGCTGACAATGACTTTTGACAAGGGCCTGTGGTAGATTGCTTTATTGTACCCAATTCCCTGTTGCCCCTTGCTTCTGCACCCTTGTTGGGGCCTCATAGAGGCTGAACTCTATCTCCTTGACCTTCACTTTGGGCCCAACTTTGTGATTTGTTCTTGATAGTGACCTGTGCATAGAAATGACAGTGCGCCCGTTCCAAACCTGAGCTGTGCATTTCTATAGCCCCTCTTGTGCATTGGTCATCTCATGAGAAGAACATGCCTGGACTAGCCCATTGGTCCAGGAAGGATGAGGGACAGGTGGAGCCATGCCTAATCTAGGTCAGCCATGCCTAATCTAGGTCAGCCAACATGGCAGATGCATTAGCAATAATAAAACTGCTGAATTTTGGAGAGCCTTTTTATATTTGTTTGTTTTGTTTCATTTTTGTATGTAATTTTTGTGGCAATAGCTGACAGATCAGCAGACAGACCATTTTTAAAGGTAAAATATTGTGAAGACTCTGAATGAAGGATGACAATTTCCAAGTTGTCTGTTCTGATTGATGTTACCAGCTGCCTAATGCATTGCTCTGAAAAGGAATCTGAAATTGAGTCTAGATTTACCACAAAAGTGATTCGATTGATTATTAATGTCTGCCACAGGATTAGAAAGGGGAAGTGGAAGGATGTTTGCTATACATGTTCCATCCTTACTCAGACTCAACTTACATGTGACTGGCTATTAGTGACTGGCAGGGTAAGTGGATCACCAGGAGCTTCCTGAAGTAGATTATGACTCATCATCGAATCTCACCTGACTCTTTCTATTTTGTGTTTTGTTTTCTTTCAAAAATACCTGCTTTCTCTGAGTATTGTTACATCTATCTATTGTGTGGCACATACTGTGGTTTCTGTGGCCTTCTCCCTGTCCATCTTAATGTCTTTCTAGCATGTCCTCCTGTACATCAGAGGCTACAAAGCTAGAAATCACATTTTTAAGGCTTCTTTAAGGTTCTGGTTGTAATTTAGGTTTTGCCAATCAGATGCACTTGTAACTTAGAACTGAGTTAAGTGGGAAAAGGGTCAGTGTCTGAAACCTCCCCTGGGCTGACCGGGATTGTGATAGGGCAGCAGCTTCTTCAGTCAGCAAAGAAATTATTTTTTCTCCTTGATTTCTTCATTCCCTTCTTCCTGCCTGTCATCCTCAGTTCCATTCCACACAGCCTGTCTGTTTATTCTGGTGGCAGCAGGTAAGTCCTGCCAGCATGCCCTTAGACAGTGACTCTCTTTGTTTCTTTTCAGCTCTCCTTACATTATTGATGACAACATTCCTTTGAAGCAGTCAAGTATTTAAATCTCATTTTCCCTGGGAAAAATCAAGAATAGCTTAAGTTACTAGGAATCTTGGAGGTGCATGTCTGAAAGGAAGCCACACAATTGGGCATGGTGTTGGAGCTGGGTGGCTCTCTGGGGCGGAAAGCATTGGGTTTCTTCACTAAGGAAGCTCTTGTGGTCTGATCCTGGGAGTAAGTGACCTTATGCAGGGAAAAAAATCCAATCTTCATTGCCCAGTTACGTTTACCATTTAATTAATGGGTGAAATTTCCCCCCTTTTTAAAAAAATCAATAATACAATGAAGTCTTGAGGATAGAACAAATCAGATTTCAGGCATGAGGAAATCATCAGATGTAGCCACAGAATAATGGCATGTTGAGTTGAAAGTGACTTCAGAAGTAGTTTAATCTAACATTCCACTCAGTGGAGAAATCTCCTTTTACATCATCCTTAAGAGGGCTGAGCTCTCATAAAAAAATGTAGCCAAGCAGGGACTGCCACCTCATTAGAAAATTCTAACTCAACATTTCTCAAAATGTGTTCCATTTTGGAAAGTGATAATTTGCAGAAAAAGGTTCTGAGGTCAAATGCATTATTAGGAAAACATTTTACAAAATTGCCTCCTGTTGGAGAGCCATCATATAAATTAGAGTAACAGGAGCTCTGCAAAGATCAGGAGGGGAGAAAACTATTTTGTTTAAACCAAAATTTTCCCCACATTTGGCCATGGAACTTCTACCTCTTCATAGAAGTGATCTGAAGACATGTTTGGAAAATGCTGCACTAATTATAAAGCTTTTTATAATGAGAGAAATTTGTATTTTTGTAAATTTGTATTTTGTAATTTTGTAAAAATTTATATTTTTATATTTTGTTACACATACACCAATTAGTCTTCATTGTGCCCTGGAGCCACTGAGAAAAATGAGTAATCTCCTTTCCACATTAAAACCTGTTGTATGATGGTCACTTAGGACTGTCGGTGGGTAAGGGGTGGAAGCTGTGGGGGGAAAGAGGGCATCATGAGGGATAGAAAAAAAGTCCCCTTCCAATTTGTCTTTCTGTCGGGCTTGTGACTTTCCATATTCTGCCCAATTCCTTCTTCATTTTGCTCCATGGAGTGACCTTTCTAATCTCACCCTATTTTTCCCTTCAAAATTTCAGTGCTTCCCATCATGGAATGGATAAATTTCAGTTTCCTTGACGAGGCATACGAGGTGATGCACGATCTGTCCTTGCTTCTTGCAATTTTTTCTTTGGTCAGTATTTTCTTTTGTCATTCTACTTGCACTATAGCAGTAATGAATTACTTGCAGTTCTTGGACCCACAATGCCATTTCATACTTCATAGGCTTTTCACACTTCATAGGCTTTGCACAGGTGGTCCCTATGTCTGGAAGAACACCCTCCCATTCCCTATCCCCACCTTGCTTTCCTGTAGCCATCATCCACACCCCAAATCCACATCACTGTGTCTGTGAAGACTTCCATGAGTTCCCCCCTCTCCACCTAGAACCCCAGCAGAGTTGACCACTACTTGTTACTACATTTGAATGTTGTACATAATTTTTTTTTGTCTTATCACTCTATGGTGTAAATATTTCTTTGTCTGTGTGTCTCTTATTATGGTTTCTGAAGATAGAGACTGTATTGGTTTCCTAGGGCTGCAATAAAAAGGTACTACAAACTGGGTGGCTTGAAAAGAACAGAAATGGATTGTCTTGCAGTTCTGGAGGAAGCAGTCTGAAATCCAGGTGTCAGCAGAACCATGTTCCCTCTGAGACCTGTAGGGCAATCCTTCCTTGCTTCTTCCTCATTTCTGGTGGCTTCCAGTCCTTGGTGTTCTGGGTTCGCAGCTGTCGCACTCCAATCTCTGCCTCTGGGATTACATGGCCTTCTCTGTGTGTGTGTCTCTCTCTTCTTCTAAGGACACCAATCATACGGGATTAAGGATCCTCCCTACTCCAATATGACCTCATCTTAACTAATTACATCTGCAACCACCCTCATACAAAATAAGGTCACATTCTGAGGTACTGGGGTTTAGAACTTCAACATATCTTTTTAGAGAATATAATTCAACCCATAGCAGGGACTAAATCTCATTTTTCTTTTACTAGAGAGTAGATACTTGGTTAATGTTTCCTTGGTTAAGACCCATGTTTAAAGATAGACACTTTGGTTGTCTGGTTACCTGCACTTTCCCTCTCTATTTAAAATATTGCTGTGAACAACTGTGCATCCATTTTTTTCACCTCTGCTGAATTAAGTCTATGACATAAATTCCTGAAACTCAAGTTCTTGAATAGGGGCTGGGCATTGACTCAGGCCAACTGAAGAGATGACTACAAAGGTACAGTCAGGTAGGTGGACGGTTAATTCATTCATGATTCATTATTCATGTGTTAATGTGCCCACTATCTATCAGATACTGGGTTAGTGAATAATGGTGCCATGTCCCATGCCTTCATAGAATTTATAACCTAAGAGCCCTGAGCACTGAGTAAATCCCTACCTTCAAGATCTCCCAGTCTAATGGGGGAGATTGACATGTTAAGTGATAATTACAATACAATGTTGACTATAAGAAAGAAGTATGTGCTGTGATATATTTGACGAGGAGCACCCAAGCCGGCCAGACTGGAGAGTGGAGGTCAAAGGGAGGGTTTCTGGAGATGGAGATAGCTCAGCTGACTATGAAGTGATGAATAAGAACTGGGTTTGTTTTTGTGTCTGAGTCTTTTGTGGCTCAGGGAGTGGGAATTATTGCATCAACTAAGGCAAGGAGGTAAGAAACAAGTTGTATATAACTCCGTGTGACCTAGAGCATAAATTGACAGGTAGGGAGAAGAAGATAATCAGAGAGATAGAAAGTTTCCAGATCATGAAGAGTTTCCTAAGCTGTGACATTTGTTTTTTCTCTGATTACAAATACAGTACATAGGCAATATTTGAACATTAGCAAAATAGCCAAGTAAATCTCAACAAATCCAACCCCAGAAATAACCATGGTCAACATTTTAGCTTACATTCCTCCAATTATTTTCTATACATATAATTTCTATACATATTTTCTATACATATTATAATAATTATGCTATGTATATATTTTTCTGTAGCTTGCTTCTTTAAATTAAGTAATATTTCCCAGGCATCTTTCTACATTAGAACACATGGCTCATGGTGTGGGTGAGCTCAAGTGTATTTAATCATTTCCATACTGATGAATATTAGCATGGCTTCCAAATTTTGTAATTATAAATAGTGGTGTAAAGAAGAGTTTTAAGTGTATATTTTTGGGCAGTTGTGGGAGTATTTCTGACACATAAATTCATAGGAGTAAAATATGAACATTTTAAAAGGAAAAACCAAAAAAAAGGTTATCAATTTACACTACTACCAATAGTGTGTAAGCACTAATTTCTCCAGATTACTGTCAATCTTTAAAAAATATTTGCCGACATGAAGGGCAAAAAATATCACATTCAGTTATAAAGTTGTCTCATTAGTAAGAGTGATTATCTTTTCAAAGATTTATTGGCCACCATTATTTAGCAAAAATTTCCTTTTTAAATACTGTGTATACTTTTCTATTGAACCATTCCTTATTACCTTACAGAAACTCTTATATAGTGTAGATATGAACTCTCTATTAAACATATGCCAAATCCTTATGTCCAGTCTGTCATTTGTCTAGTAACTTTGTTTATAGCATCTTTTGCCATATAGAATTAAAAAAATTATACTGTGATATCTTTATTTTTTATGACTTCTGAGTTTAAGGTTTTGTTGAAAGAGCCCTTTTCTGTCTCACAATTTAAAATGTTCTATATTTTCTTATAATCATTTATTTTTATACTTAGGGATTTTTTTTTCAACCATCAGGAGTAGATTTTTTTGTATGATGTGAGATGGGGATTTAGTGATTATTTATTTATTTATTTATTATTTTTGAATTGGATTATTTTTTCTCCCCCACTGTTTGGAGACGTTTACTTTGTCATACACACACACACATGCACACACACACACAGGTCCATTTCTGGGCTCTAAAATCTGTCCCATTGAGCTTTTGTCTATTCCTGTGCCAATGCCACCCTGTCTAATTACTAGAGCTTTGGAGTATATTTTACATCTGAGATGACAAGTCTTTCATTCATCTTTGTCAAAGCTTTTTTGGCTGTTCTTGTTCATTCACTCTTGGTCATGCTACTGATTAGGACCAGATTTAGCTGAAAACTTAAAACCAACAGTGGTTTAAACTAGATGAAAGTGTATTTCTCTATCAAACAAAACTTGGTCTAGGGACACTATGGTGGTTACATGATTAATAGGATATCAGTATTTTCCATCCTGTTGTTTCACTATCCTCAATATTTGGCTTTGACCTCATGTTCTAAAATGAGTGCTCAAGTTCCTACCACAACATGTGGGGGAAGAGGCAAGTGAGGATGAAGAGGCAAAGGGGCATGCTAACTGCCTTTGTACGGGTTTCCTAGTAGCTGCGATATGGCGTTTATATTTATATCTTATTGGCAAAACTTGGCCCCATAGCTGTACCTAATGGTCGCAAAGCTTGGAAATTTATTCTTTGTTCTGTATGGCCAGGTGCTCAGCCTAAATTTGGAAGATTTATTACTAAGAAAGAGACCTTAAAAAACATGTGTTGGGGTAGAAAACTAGTGTCTCTACACATCCCCTTTTATCCCACTGGGATTTTGATGGAATTACATTAAATTTATAGATGAACTTGGGGATAATTGATATTGTTATGATATCACAGCTCTCTAACCAAGAGCATGGCTTGAATCTCCATTTATTTGGGTCTTCCTTTATATTTTTTAGCAAAATTTTATGTTTTTATTTTCTAATAAACATTATGCTCCTATCTTTTAAAATTTATTTCTAGGTGTTTTATAATCAATTTTGCTTTTAATTATTATTAGAGTTCAGGTACTCCTTCCCTATGCTTCCACCATGGTTTGTATATACCTCCAAAAGGGCAACCATTAATTGTATGATAATTGCCTATTTACTTCCTAACCGATTTCCAATGTAATCTTCTTGAGGCCATTGGTTGTGTCTCATTCATGGTTGTGTCCTTAGTATCATGCTTCACATTCAGAACATACTTCATAATATTTTTGAGTGAATGAATGAGCAGTTATTAGAATTTCTGGCACTTAATAGGTGTATAATAAAGATTACTTCTTAACTTCCTTCCACTGTCTCTTTTTATATTGGTGGATGGTGAAAGAAAAAGAGAGGGAATTCAGATAGAGAGGAGGTTTAGGATTAATTTATACATAAACATAAAAATATTTTCACTCCCCCATCCTTCCAGCTGCCTTTCTGGGTCATTGCTCACTTATCTAATGAAGGGAGGGTGGGCCTTGACACTCACTATCCCTGAAAATAATTTTGATTCCAATTTTGCATTCCCTTCCTATAGGAATGCTTTCTTATTTCTTTAAGGTTTTGTGTTTGTTCATTAAACACAATGAAATACAGTTCATTTATCTATTATTTTGTCTTAAATTTTTGATTTTTTAGGGAATTTCCTGAATCGGATATTCAAACAGATACAGAGGAACCCAGACTATCAGGGAAGGAGCATGTAGTATTATTTGGCAAGGGAATTGGGACTCATGCTGGCTTACATACTACACTTCCAAGTGCAACATCCAGCTGCTGCTTGCTGTCTTCAGGCCTTGACCTTGCATCGATGTAAAATAATTCCTTGGAGTCCCACTTGTTGACCCAACCTTTGGGCCTTGCTATTTGCTAAAGTGAGAAGTGGTATAAGGTGCTTCTCATGAGGTCAGTGCCCTGGATTCCTAATGTTATAAGCAGATGTATTTCCTAGAAAAGTCTTTTTGCCATTTCACCATCTCTGGAGAATTCCTATACATCTAAATATGCTAATATCCAAAATTGTCCATCCATTCTCATCGGAGTTAGTCTACTAGAGTTGAATGGATATGTTTTGTTTCTAGAAGCCTCTCATTGTTGAAGGCACAAGAACTTCCTGTGTACTATTTGGCTATCAAGTTTGGCACGGTCCAATGAGGAATGTATACATCTTTTGAAATAAGGATGTTTCTGCTCTGATAGCACAAGAATGGGGAGTTTAGCTATGTTTCAAAGTGGTGAAGGGGTTTGGAATGATGCTGGGCAAGGAGACAGGAGGCCAGAGTTATAGCTTTGCCCTTTCACTTAATAATCAATGGACTTGGAGTCACATTTTTAAAACCAATTTCTAAAGACAACTTTTCTAACTATCAATATTAAGCTGATAACATTCTAAGAGAGAGGCTTCTTTTTCCTTTATTAAAAATTTTTTTAAAGATTTCATTTTTTTAAAGATTTATTTATTTTAGAGAGAGAGAGAAAGAGAGCGAGCGAGCACAGGAGGGGCAGAGGAAGAGAGAGAGAATCTCAAGCAGACTCCCTGCTGAGTGAGGAGGCCAATGCAGGGCTTGATCCTACCACCCTGGGATTGTGACCTAAGCCGAAACCAAGAGTCTGATGCTTAACCAACTGCACCACTCAGGCACCCCTAAAATTTCATTTTTAAGTAATCTCTACACCCAATGTGGGGCTTGAATTCACAACCTTGAAATCAAGAGTCACACACTCTACTGACTGAGCCAGCCAGGCGCCTCATCTTTTCCTCTAAGAACCACTGCTTCTTCACTCAGATGCATATCTTATTTCCTAACACATTTTAAGCTAGCATCCAACACTTAGAAAATGGGGAGGACTCACTGAAATATTAGTATATAATTAATTGCCAAATCTGACATTTTTATGGCAAAAGTGATCTTATTTATTTCTAAACTGTTTTGATAAGAGATTTTTGAATAAAACTTGTTATGAAATATCAGTAACTAAGAATTATTACAACTAGAAATATATATATTGACAAAAAATTTTGGTTTTATTATCATGTCTCTAAGTTTTAAAAAGCAATTTTTTCTTTCTCTGTGTCTTACCTTCTGGTCTATGCCCTTATACTTGCGTATTTTTAGACAGTTGTAATAACAGTGCACATATTGTTTTGTATTCTGTCTTTGTTTTGGCAATAGGAGGTAAAATAACAAGCACCATAATAAAAACAGAATTCTTTTGAATCTAACTGTAACTAAAAACATCATTCATAAAATCACACAAGTTGAAGAAAAATGAAAGAAAACAGAGTGTCTTATTTGTGGAACATATATTTAGCAAGCCACAGCAGCACAACATTTTAAAACTTACCCCTCTTGCTCTTTCAGAATTTCCATTGTTTGAAAGAAGGTTACATCTGTTTATGGAGTCCTTGGAACATCTCATAGGTGTTTGGGAACCCAGCAAGCTCAGCAGCCATGTCCCCTGTCTTAGTCTGTTTGAACTGCTGTAACAACTTAACCACAGACTGGATGGCTTATAAACAAAATTCTGTTTCTCAGAGTTCTGGAGGCTTGGAAGTCCAAGATCAAGGTGCTGCCCAACTTGGTGTTTGGTGAGAACCCACTTCCTGGTTCATAGATAGTTGTCTTTTTGCAGTGTTTTAACGTGGCAGTAGGGACAAGAGAGCTCTCTGGGGTCTCTCTCTCTCTCTCTCTTTTTTTAAAGTAGGCTCCATACCTAGTGTGTAGCCTAAGGTGGGGCTTGAACTCACAACCCTGAGATCAAGACCTGAGCTGAGATCAGGAGTCAGACGCTTAATGGACTGAGCCACCCAGGTGCCCCTGGGGTCTCTTTTATAGGGGCACCAATCCCATTCATGAGGATCTACCCTTTAACGTGACCTAATCACCTCCCAAAGGCCCCACCCTCAAATTCCATCACAATGGGGATTGGGTTTCAATGTATGAATTTGGGGAGGACAACATTTAATCTATAGAATCCCTTAGGCCATTTTCTTCTTCTGCTTTGGATCTGGCTTCCCAGGGTCTGGGAAGGGTCTGGATCTGCTGCCTGGGCTGCAGGTGAGCAGCAAGCCTTGGGCAGGTACTTCCCTGCTGCTGTGCTACTGTCTCCCGCTGTCGTCTTGCTTCTCACGCCTAAGCCTTATTGTGCTAAGGCCCTTCATGTGTCCATGAGGCAACAGTCCATCTAGTCTAATGTGAAGCGGAGAGAATCCCTTCCCTCACCGTGGCATCATACATTCTTAGCTGAGTTCTTAAGCAGTTTTCAGACTCTACTTTCCCTTTGTGTTTATGAAAACAGCTTCTTCACCTTTTACCTGGAGTGTGTTCTGCCATCTTGCAGTAATATCTAGTTTGACACTGGTAATAAGTAGGGGACTATTATCATTCCACGTCCAGAGAAGCACTCCATTAACACATTCCTGACTCTCAGCTGTACGTGCACTTTGGCAGCAGGAAGGTTAATCTGTGATGAGCGTATTGAGTTTCAGTCTTGGAAAGACTTGTTGACAGAAACCTTGGGCTTCTTTTCCTTTGAATTATCTGGACAAAATACAGCTCCTAAACCTCAGAGGTAGTATGAGGGTGTAAAATAAAAGATGTACTCAGATTTAGAAGTTGGCCACAGCCTTGAATGCACGCTCACAGATCTTTCCCCACAGTGCTTCTTCCAGGAGACTAGGGCAGTAAGTAGGCTTCTAGAAATGCCTTGGGCTGTCGCTTTTGCCCACCTTTCTGCAATAGTGCCATGGTTCTCATCTATCACTTTGACTCAGACCCTTGAACTTGAAGAAGGCTTTTCCTTTTCTATCATTGATGGACCTAGGCTGACAGTGATGGCAGAGATATTTTTATCACTGCTGCAATTCTATATGTCTTACATGTTTTTAAACTAAGGACCCAGGAGGGTTGGTATTTGTCAAGGTATAACTGTAAGCCTGTGTCTCCCAGATGGAGAGTGATTATGTTCATGATCCTCCAAGGTTTTGCTAAATAAAATTAGGTCATACAAACAAACTTTCATATAATTTATGTCACTAATCATTTTACCATCAATTTCTAGAAAATAACAGTTATTCCAAGATCCCTTGGGCCGTCATTTTAAATTGGACTCTTAAGGGACAGAAGAATACTATCTTTTCTTTATCCTGGTTAGGCCTATGCATTTGATAATACTTAGTTCTTCAAACAATTTTTGAAAACAACTGGCTTCCTAGCATTTTTTTAAAGATTTTATTTATTTATTCATAAGAGACAGAGAGAGAGAGAGAGAGGCAGAGGGAGAAGCAGGCTCCCCGCTGAACAGGGAGCCCGATGCGGAACTCGATCCCAGGACCCTGGGATCATGACCTGAGCTGAAGGCAGACGCCCAACCATCTGAGCCACCCAGGTGCCCCTGGCTTCCTAGCATTTTGTCCAGAGTTTTCTGGTCTTGTGGCTTTGGTACACAGATCTATTTTGGTGCATTCAGAATGCAGTAGTTCATATTTATCTCAAATTTTGCCTTGATTTTCTGTAATAACCCAATAGAAACATATGGATGATAGGACTTAGAAACAATTAGATGACCATACATTCTGCTTGGTCTAAGACAGCCCTGGTTTTATGCCTATTATTTGGGTGTAAACATTAATAGGGTCCCCTTTCATGCTTAAGTTATTCTTATTTAGATAATAAAGTATGGTTACCCTTGAGATGATGTCATTAATTGCTGGCTCTAACCAGATGTTAACTTAAGGCAGAGCACTCTTTTTACGGTGTTATTTTCAGGGTCAAGTTTCTTATATCTCTATTTTATGCTGTTACTCTGAACGCAGATTTTATTACACTCAGGAAGGACATAACCTTACTCCTTATTTGTATCTTCCTCCTGTCTTTTCTTCCACAGTCTGGGGATTGAAGAGTCTTTAAATCAAAAGTTTTCAAGATTTAAACAAGGTGTCTCAGTTGTGAAAGCTTCAGGAAAAGAAGTGGTTTCTGTCTTTTGGCAGAATTTGCACTTAAGACAAGGATGAGAATATTCAGAAGCTCCCCAGCCTCTCACCTATAGTACTGAGCAAGCACTTCAGATGGGCTGGGGTTGTACTTTGTTGGTGAACCATCCCATCCCCAATCCAGGCATGTAACCATATCCCTTTTATCCCCACCCCTTCTTCAGGAGATTCCACTTCACACACCTGAAGTAGGTATTTGGACTTGGTTATGGAGTCCTAATCCATACAACGCTTGCAACAGGAAGGGCTTAGGTGGTCATCAGGATGATTTCAAAATTATGGTCATTTGTTGCAACTGAGCCCTCTAGAGTACCAAATCCCCTCTAGTTTTCTAATAGGGCTAACCTTCATCCTTGTTTTTCCTTGAACCTCTTATAAGTAAACCTTTGAAAGTCAGTAATATTCCTTAAATTTCATTTTCACTGGCGTCTACCAGTCACCTCTGAGAGTCTATACTCTTTCCTGCACACTTAAAAGTACATGCAATTTTTCCCAACATCACATAATTCTTGTTCTAGATAATTAGTCTGTGGGGTAAGTATATACTGGGCAAAGGTCCATTATCATTCTGGACAGTGCCCTGTCCCCTTTCCCCACAGTCATCCTTACACTGATACCTCAAGTGGTAATGACTCCCAGATCCCATTGGCTTCCCTGGTATTTCTGGAATTACTGTGGGGGCTAATTTGTTCCTAAAAATTGTCCTGATCCTTCTACTACTTACAGTTAGTATAGGAACTTGGATGCGACCTTGAGGCTACTGTTGGCCATGGGGCTGGTTCTCCAGAGAGTCCACCACCAACTGAGAATAGCTTGCTCTGAAGTTGGCAGGATGGAAATGTTGGTGTTGCCTACTAATAGAGAGATCCAAATTTCACTGTCATAGGGAAAGTTTTTATGATAGGCTCAATTAAATGAGAATCAGGTGGTGGTGGAGGGGAGCCTCTAAGCAAGGTTGTTTATGCCCCAAGGCATCTTGTTTCTATAGCTCTTAACCCTACCACTGGGACAGGCTGGGTGGTCACTGCCAGTTTTGTGGAGACCCTGGCAGACCTGTATGGGTCTGGCTAACTGGATTCCCACTCCTGCTGTCCTCATTGCCCACCTCTGTTATCCACCCACCAGTAGGACAGATGACTGCAGTGGTATCTCCCTGGATGAGGGACAACTTGTCTTCTCTCTGCCTTACCTTTTGTGTCCCACAGAAATATGCCTGGGCCCCAAGGGTTAAAACTCTTCTAATACAAGTCCACCTCCAAGGTAGCTGAGTTGGGGGCAGTTCTGAGACAGATACTACTATCCTAATCCTTAGCCCTTGGTGCCAAGACCAGCCCACTGCTCTTGATTCCTCCCACCTACGTGGTAAGTTCCTTTTAGGATTCTCACTATTCTTCCTTAAAGTTCAAACTCAGACCCTCTCATTTCTAACCCATCAGACAATTTACAAAAACTTTGAATCTCAAAGGGAAGGATTTGGGGTCTTCCAGAAGTCTTTACTCTCTCTATTAATTTATGGGTACATAAAGATTGTGGTCAGACTCTCAGTAATTGTTAAGCTTTAACACAAATGGATATATTAGGAGGGGCATTATGCAAATCTGCCATCGTCCTGAGTCTGGGCCAAAACATGTCCAGCCAAAGTACCTTGTAATATATGACATAATAATTTGATTTAAAAACAAAATTTGGATCACACCAAATATTCTCTTTTATGACCTTCATGTTTTTACTTAACTTCATGAACATCTTGCTATAACAATTTGAGACATATATTTCCAGTTTTTTCACTATCTTGAATAGTGATGAGATAAATATCCTTTTACAAACACCTTTGGGTACACCACTGATTATTTCCTTGGGATAATTTCCTAGAAGTGGAATTTGCTGAGTAAAAGGGCACTCCAGTGTACTCCAACACCAGAAGCATATGGGGCTTTGCAAAGGGCTGTCAGTAGTCACAGGAAATAATTCAGAAGACATTCTCTTAGGGCTTTTCTTTTAAATGGTCCATAAGAGAATGCAATCAAAGCTTAGAATTGTTCACATACAACAGCTACTTCCAAGTCCCTGAATAACAAACTAGATAGTACAGTTAACTGCTCTCTCTCAAAATATCTTTTATTGAATATATCTTTAATATTTGCTTTTCAGCAAAACATAATGACAGCTGTAAGACTAATAATTGCCAGGAAGTGTTTTCCCTAATGCTCTGAGTATTTGTGTGTCAAAAGAAGAGTCTTTATATCCTTCCAAAAGAACAGCAAATATGGTGGGGTGAGGGTGGGGACAAAGTTGCATCTCAAAGGCTTTCCTGTTCTTGGGGAGATGCCTAGAGAGGTCAGGAAGTATTTCATGGTGGGGATGGAGCTGGCTACCTCCCCCATCAGATTGTAGCATTAAGAAGAATACTATGTCCTAATAATGTGTGATGTTTGTCATTCTGGCTATTAGCTTGTCCCCTGGGACCTTCTTCTAACCTTCTTATGCACCCTGTAGCATGTTGGCTCTAGACTTGTGATGTTTTTGTCTTTTTCTCTGAAGGCACAGGGAGAGTTAGGGAATCATCTGTGCTTGCCCTCAATACTGTGTTTAAGAGATAAACAATTACTTTTCTCCTCAGGCAAGCTCATTTTCTGTCAGGAAGCCTCTGCCTTGATCTCTCCTTAGTAAATAGTAGAGACAATGTAGCAATTCCACCACCATAGAAGCCTGTGGCTGGCTGCTACCCCAGCAACTTTAGAATGCATTAATAGAAATGCAGCATATGGACAGAATAAAATGCCAATCCCTTTATACTCTGCAATTCTTCGATCTGCAGACATTTCCTATGCAGTATGCACTGGACACCTGGCCAAATGTTGAGATTCAAGGCTGAAAAGACAGTCCCCACACTTAAGGAACTCAGACATAAGGAAGGCAAATATGGCAGCAAGTAGTTATCATATGATGCTATAATTATTTAACGGATATTTGTTCAAAGGGCAGGAGGTGTTAAAGGAGATGGAACACCTCAGACAAAGAGCCAATGAGCTTTTCTTGGAGGATAAATAAGTGTTTGCCCAGCAGATGAGGGAATGAGGAGATTCCAGGCAAAGGAACAGCATGTGCAAAGTCATGAAATTGTAATAGTTCATGAAGTGTTGGGTGAAACATCAAGTATTCTAGTTTTGTTATTAAAATATGAAAGTGGATGGGCAGGAAATGAGGTTAGAGGAGTAGTCAGGGGCAGGTGGTGAGGGATCTCATATGTCACATGTGGGAGAGACTATTAATTTTCCTCCAATATTTGTTTCCTCCCTTCTTCAATTAGCCATAGACATGCTAGCTGGGCACATTTTCCAAACTTCCTTGAAGCTAGGTGTGGCCCGGTGGCTAAGTTCCATAAATAGAAGATCACAAGGCAGGTCCAGGGAGTCTGCCCTTAGGCCCTTAAAGATAGTGAGCATGAGAGCATCCTTTTTGTTTGTTTTGTCTTTGTCGCTTTCTCCGTCTAGATTCTGGAAAGCAAATAATGTCAACCATACAGAAAAAGATAGAAAGCCTGGGTCATTGATGCCATGGATAACCTTACAGCTCCAGACCACCTACGCAGATTTCTACCTGAGAGAGAGAAATACATTTCTATTTTGTTTAAACAACTATTACTTTGAGTTTTCTGTCTCTTGCAAACATACTTAATCCTAACTAATACATTATGCAAAGGAGTTTAGATTTTGTGCTGCTGCTGCTGATGGAGAGGTAGTGGGAAATTTGACGGGGAATTGCTGCAATTTAGGACAGCATCATAGCCAGAGTCACGTAAGACAACCATCTCCTGAGGACACTGTGAAGGATGGATTAGGGTGGGACACGTGAGGGGTGGGTAGAGCCACTCGATGATGATGCAGTGGCTTTGTACTGGGTCAAACGAGCTAAACTGGAATTAAACTTCCCTTCCCTGTTGGTTAGGACTGGCCTCAAGAGAAATTTCACAGGATTTGGAAGGGGAAGAGGCGAGCAGTAGCAATGTTTAAATGAAAAGTGGATGTAGGGTTGGGTGCTGTTGCAGCTCATGCATAGTTGGGAATCTGCTGGTTCACATTCTTGGCTCCAGGCAGCAGCTGGGCCTGCATCTAGTCCAACTATCATTGATCTCCTCTTTCAGCTTCTCTGTCTCTGGGCCAGCTGTGGTTTAGATTCTGGATAAAGGATGAAAGCTTAGAGGTGCTGGGAGATGAGGAGAGTTTCAGCTAGAAACTCTAGCCCAGAGTTTCTTGGGCTCCAACCTACCCTTGTGGGTTCCAATTTGTCCTTCCTCTCCCCCTCTCCCTGTCTACCTTTCCTTACCAGCTGCCTGCCCTGCTGACTTCAGGCCAATAACAAATGAAGAAGCAACAGCTGTACATAAACTCCTTAACCAGCTCCCCAAAATTGCACTCAGTCAAATCCCTAGAATAGGTCTCCTCACTCTGAGTGGTTCTCTTTTCTGACTGAACTCTGACTGATACTGAGTATGAAGATGGTCAGGGCAAGACTGTGACTTTCTTATTTACCACCGTGTCCCCAGGGTCTAGAATAGTGCCTGGAACATAATAGATGTTCAAGAAATATTTTTTTTTTAAGATTTTATTTATTTATTTGAGAGAGAAGAGAGAGAGAACGAGAGACAGAGAGCAGGAGAGGGAGGAGGGTCAGAGGGAGGAGAAGCAGACTCCCCGCCGAGCAGGGAGCCCGATGCGGGACTCGATCCCAGGACTCCAGGATCATGACCTGAGCCGAAGGCAGTCGCTTAACCATCTGAGCCACCCAGGCACCCCCGAGTTCTGAACTTTTTTTTTTTTTAAAGATTTTTTATTTATTCATTTGAGAGAGAGAATGAGAGACAGAGAGCATGAGAGGGAGGAAGGTCAGAGGGAGAGGCAGACTCCCCGCCGAGCAGGGAGCCCGATGCGGGACTCGATCCCGGAACTCCAGGATCATGACCTGAGCCGAAGGCAGGCAGACGCTTAACCATCTGAGCCACCCAGGCGCCCCAAGAAATATTTTTAAATGAAACAACTGAAGAGGGTGAATATTAAGAGAACTTTGAGAGGCGGAATTAATAGGATTTGGTGATTGCCTGAATGTGGAATTAAGAGAGAGGGGTACAACTAGCAGGACCTCATATTTTTTTGCCTTTTGCAACTGGGTGAATTTGGTGTCATATTCTAAGATAGGGAATCTGGGAGGGGACCAATTTGGGATGTACTTTCCGGAAGGGGGTCTTCCCAGGATGATATTGAGTTGAAAGAACCGCAAGGCAGCTCTTGTGCAGTAATGCTTGTATTTGTAGAGATTCTCGAAGCTGTGGGATTAGAGGTTGAACCAGACAGCCTTTGCAGTTCCTTTTGGCCTTAGAATCCTATGACAGTGGGGAGAAGATAATGAATTCTACTTTGAATATACAGAATTTGAGGAGACTGTGGGATGTTCTTTTGGGGATATGTAGAAAACTGAAATTCAATTCATACATCAGGTAAGGGGTTTAGGCTGGGGATTTAGTTTTGGGAGTCACCTGTGTTAAGAGCAGTCGTTGAGGCAATGGGCATGCTTAAATGAGTTTAAAGGTTATTAGGAGATGGTAGGGACCAGCAATATTTAAGAGTCTGGCAGGAGAAGGGGAGCCTGAAAGGAGACTTAAGACAGTGGTCAGTTGAAGTAACAGGTGAACCAGGAGAGTGTGGTTCTAGAAACTGAGGGAAGAAATGGTTTTAAGAGAAGCACCATCCGTTGTGAAGTATTGAAGTGAATGAAAACTTAGAAGTGTTCCTAGGAAGAGCACTTTCTGTGACACCTTGGGCTGAGAAGCCAGGGTGAGGTGGATTGGGAGTAGTTGAGAGGTAGGGAAATGGGTGTTGGTGAGTGAAAAGTGTGCTTTTTTAAAAGCTTGGCTGTGCAAGAAAAGAGAAAGTTGGGATAGGAGTGAGAAAGAGTATGGGAACTGAACAGGGAATAGTCAGAATAGGACAGTGGGGTCTAAAATCTCTGAGGGCATTTTTTTGAGTGACGCCAAGGTCTGTGTGAGGACTTGGGAGTGGATGACTGAGGGGTACAAGATGAAGTCACTGGAGTTGAGGTCAAGGAAGTGTAGGCCCGTATGTGGAAACACAGTCTATTGATTCTCAAGCAGACCATGGCAAGATGGTGAGAAAGATGACAACCTGAAGTTTGTGATGAACATGCGGGAGTGGACTAGAGATGGGAAAACTGCAGGGGAGAAGAAGAGAAGAGCTTGTCACTCTTGGACCGTATGGGTCTCAAAGGAACAAGGGGTTGTTCACTTAAGGCTCAATATTAAGCGCCTACGATCATGACCAGGGGTATCAGCGGAGCATAACTGGGGGAGACACCTACTGACTCAATGACAAGTGGGGTGAGGGAGGTAAAACATCTTCACATGGGAAGGAGTAGGCTTAGGAAGGATCCAGATTTCCTCAGTGGTTTTTAACCCTGGCTGCACATTAGAACACCCGGGAGGCTTTGAAAATGCACTGGGCCAAGTCCTATGCCAGTCCAATTCTGTCCGAGTGTCTGATAGCATCATCTGCAGAGCACCGCAGCACTGTTTTGTAAAGGTGGATCACTGATGAGCAAGGAGTCCTCGAGAGAGTAAAGAGAAGCAAGATGAAACCCAAGAGGGAGACAAACCCTAAGAGACTCTTAATCTCAGGAAACAAACTGAGGGTTGCTGGAGTGGAGGGGGGTGGGAGGGATGGGGTGGCTGGGTGATGGACAATGGGGAGGGCATGTGCTATGGTGAGCACTGTGAATTGTGTAAGACTGAGGAATTACAGACCTGTATCCCTGAAACAAATAATACATTGTATGTCAATAAAAAAAAAGGAAAAAAAGAAAGGAAGAAAGAAAGAAAGAAAGAAAGAAAGAAAGAAAGAAAGAAAGAAAGAAAGAAAGAAAGAAAGAAAGACAACTAAAAAAATCCTTGGCATATATTGGCCATTGTCTTGGGAAAAAAAAAGTTATAGTTTTTTTTTTTAAATCTAGCATTATTCTTGGGAAGTATAGGTAACAACAATAAACTATTCAAGCTGACAGGTTTTTTTTTTTAAATTAAAAATCAAGAACTTCCTCTGATATATATATATATATCTATTTATAGCTTAACACATTAATAATAACATTTATAGATCCTGACATTTTCAGAACAATCTATTGGTTAAACCTCAGAGTGTTTCTATTTAAGTAGGTCAGTATTTTCACCGGAGGAGAAACTTGAAAAATAGAAATCTATGTGACTTGAGGAAGGTCATGGCTGAAGTCAGCATTGCAGCCAAGAATAACCAATTGCCATAATTTGACAGGTATACATGTCTAACAGTGAGCCCAGACTGAATACATAAACAGAGCATATAGATAAATATAGTCCCCGTTCAAGTGGATTTCCACATAAACCAAGGCAGATGACAATTAATACAGAAAGAAGGTGGACTGTGTTCCTTAGGGAAAGGCAGTAGATACGACCTTGTTTTCCACGGCTAGTCCTTGTGAAGAAACCACATCATAACCCTTTAAGAATGGCTCTACCCTAACATGTTAAAATTTTTGGAGAGATTAAAAAAACACTTTTTTTGGAGATTAAAAAAAAGGTTCTAAGCAATAAGAGGTCAAAAGAGGTGGGTTTTTTTTTTTTTGAAGATTTTATTTATTTATTTATTTGACAGAGAGAGACACGGTAAGAGAGGGAACACAAGCAGGGAGATGGGAGAGGGAGAAGCAGGCTTCCTGCTGAGCAGGGAGCCCTATGCGGGGCTCGATCCCAGGACCCCGGGATCATGACCTGAGCTGGAAGGCAGACGCTTAACGACTGAGCCACCCAGGCGCCCCAAAAGAGGTGGTTTTAGGAGGAGGTGGTAGGGCTAATTACCAGATAATTTTAAGGAATTAGATACAAAAACATTCATAGCTGCCCAGAGCTGCAAGACATGGGGGCTGATAACTGAGAATAGGTCATGATCCCAGGGTCCTGGGATTGAGCCCCGCCTCCCAACTTGTCGGGCTCCCTGCTCAGCGGGGAGTCTGTTTCTGCTTCTCCCTCTGCCCCTCCCCCTCTCCCTGCTCATGCTCTCTTCTCCTTTTCTCTCTCTCTCTCAAATAAATAAATAAAATCCTAAAAAAAAAGAAAACATAAAGAGGTGAAAGCCCCTCCTCTATGAAGACCATAATACCCTCTGAAGCTCCTGAGAACAGTGTGTGAAATGAGTCCCCGGAAAGTCTGAGTTACACAGGCCTTGACTTTAGACATCAGAGCATAAGAGAAAGTAGAAAGTTCTTCTTAAAATAAAAAATAGAGGGCGCCTGGGTGGCTCAGTTGGTTAAGCGACTGCCTTCGGCTCAGGTCATGATCCTGGAGTCCCAGGATCGAGTCCTGCATCGGGCTCCCTGCTCAGCAGGGAGCCTGCTTCTCCCTCTGACCCTCCCCCCTCTCATGTGCTCTCCCTCTTTCTCATTCTGTCTCAAATAAATAAATAAAATCTTTAAAAAAAAATAAAAAATAGAAACAGTGTTAGATTCAGTGGCCATTGTTTAAAAATTGATGTTTATAGTGTGAGAAGCTATTTGTTTTTACTTAAGTTTTAAGCCTTATTCTAAATTGCGTGTCATGCTGTTCACAAATAGACATACAGGCTCTATTTTATTAAAGAGCTATATTTGTGCAGAAAAAGCACATGTCCTAAATTGTGAACTATAAGCTATGCCACCAGAAATATCCATGTAGGGAGATCCTGGACTGGTGGCCAGGTGACCATTGCCCATGGAATCATACTTCTCTGGGTACAGATTCATCAAACTATAGAAACTAGTGTGTCTCTAAGCTACAGTGTAAGCAAAGAGCCCATCCTCAGGTATAGCCATCCTCACGTGTACTTCCATCTCAGGCCTTCAGGTGCTGATCACTTTTCTATTTAAATAGGCTGTTAATGAACAGGCAAGTGGTGAATTTTCAAAGACAAAAAAATGTTTAACTCTGAAATCAGTAGAGGGAAAATGTCTCTGTCATCTAGGATGACTGTAATGAGGGACGAGCAGGGATGTAGAGATGACAGGGGCAAATGACAGGTATGGAGTGATGGCCCTCAAACTTTGGTGTTCATCAGAATCACTTAGAAGGCTTGTTAAAAAATACACATTCCCAGACACTACCAAAGAAGACATACAGATGGCAAAGAAGCAGGTGAAAGATGCTCAGTGTCATTTATCTTTTAAAGAATTGCAAATTAAAACAACAATGAGAGATCATCACATACCTTTTAGAATTGTTAGAATTAAAAAAAAATCAACACAAATGCTGTGAGGATGTGGAGCAACAGGGACTCTCCTTCATCCTGGCAGGAATGCAAAATGCCACTTTAGAAGACAGTTAAACAGTTTGATTACTTACCATATGATTCAGTAATCACACCCTTCAACTCAGCTGAGGAGGTATTTACTCAACTGAGTCAAAAACTTATGTCCACATGAAAACTTGCACACAAATGCTTATAGCAGCCTGAATTATAATCACCCCAATTTTTTTAAGTGGATGGATAAATAAACTGTGGTACATCCATACAATGGAATATTATTTGGCAATAAAAAGAAATGAGCTGTGAAGCCATGAAAAGACATTGAAGAACCTTTAATGTACATTGCTAAGTGAAAGAAGCCAGTCTAAGTCAGTGGTTGCCAGGGCCTTGAGGGGCAGGGGGAAAAGGATGAGTAGGCAGAACACAGGGGATTTTTAGGGTGGTGAAGGTATTCTATATGATACCGTAATGATTTATACAGGCTGTTATGCATTTGTGAAAGCCTGTTAGAGCTTTACAACACAAGAGTGAACCTTAATGTATGCAAATTTGAAAAAATCATTCAGGAGGTTAGGGGGTTCCAGGGAAGAAGGCAGACTGTGACAAGACAATGTAAGTGTGTTACAGATGCATAAAACACCCTCACTGGGGTATGACCTAGTGGCTTTGGAAGCGAGTGGAATCTGTAAGACCAACGGCAAAAGGGAGTGCATGTAAGTCCTGGCCTCCAGTCAGAAAGTTGTTTCTCACCGAAGTAAGTGTTAACGATTCTGATACCGCTATACATGTACATGTATGTTGGGATTGAACAATAAAGTAAATGAATGGCAGCTGCTTGTTGCCAAGTTTCTGACTATTGGATTGGGAGTTTTTAGAGACGGGAGGGAATGACCCATGCGGTAATGGGTTAGAATTGGTGGCTTCAGTAAAATTTCATGGCACTATTGATCAAGATGGTTAACATAGAAATATTTATAGATACATATACATACACACAGAAGGGGTATGCAAAGGTGCACGGGCCAACTGAAAGCTCCCAATGGCCAAAGTCAGAATGTTTTGAGCAACAAAATACAGTAGCTTTAAATTATAACCCAAAGTATAAAATAAATATCCACGAGTACATACTGATATAAATAAATTATTGAGTAAATTAATAAACTGGGGAGAAGAGACAAATATTCCATTCAGAAAAACTTCAAATTAATTATGTAGATCCTCCATCCTACAGGAGGGAGAGCATACCTTCCCACTCCTCATTTATGGGCTGCACATAGTGACTTTCTTCCAAAGAGGAGTAACTTTCCAGTAGAGAAACCTGACAAACACTAAGCCAGATGATCAAGGTCAACAACAGTCATAAATCATGTTGATAGTATGTACCCTTGACATGCTGAGATGAAAATGGAAATTTACCTCTGTGATTCTCCTCCCCAAAACTCATAATCCACAGTCTAATCATGAGCAAAATATCGGATGAATTCCAAAAGAGGGCCTTCCTACAAAATAGCTGACCAGTACTTTTTAAAACTGCCAAGGGCATCAAATACAAGTCTGAGAGGGACGCCTGGGTGGCTCAGTTGGTTAAGTGTCTGGCTTCGGCTCAGGTCATGATCCCAGGATCCTGGAATCGAGTCCTACAATGGGGGCTCCCTGTTCAGCAGGGAGCCTGCTTCTCCCTCTCCCTGCCACTCCCCCTGCTTGTGCTCTCTGTCTCTCTCTCTGACAGATAAATAAATAAAATCTTAAAAAAAAAAAGTCTGAGAAACTGTCACAGCTAAGAGGAGCCTAAGGATACATGACAACCATATTATAATATGATCTCCTGGAACAGAAGAAGAGCATTAGGTAAAAACTAAGGAAATCTAAATAAACTTTGCAGCCTTAGTTAATAATAGTGTATCAGTATTGGTTCCTTAATATTAACAAATGCCTCATAGTAATGAAAGATGTTAATAGGGGAAACTGTGTGTAGGGAACACTGGTAGCTCCCTATATTACTGCCTTCATTTTCTGTAAATCTAAAACTGTTCTAAAAAATAAAGGCTATTAATAAAAACACCAATTCAAAAAATACACATTCCCAGCTCCCACTCCCGCTGATTCTGATATACGTCCAAGTATAAAGACTACTTATATCATCAAAATGCTCCAAAGCCAGGAGAAGGCTTGAATTCCAGGCCCTTTACTGGGTCAGCATATATTTTTTAATATGCTAAAAAGCAAACATAAGATCTTAGTGAATCTTGCATTTTTTAAAAACATCTGTCTCTTCAGCTGGGTTCATCAGGTGCAAGAAGCTGTCTGATTCTGGAAGGCGAAGCTGATGACAGCTCCGCAGAGAGGAGGTGGGGAGAGACGTGAAGGTTTGAGCCTTCCACAATTTAGGGGCTAGAGACAGCTGGTGGGACTGTTTGTTACCATATGAGATTTGCATTCAAATTGTCATCAGCAACATGTAATAATAAAGATACTCCTGACTTCCGAGAGTTGACAATTTCCATGTTCACTGTTGGCTGTTGATTACTGAAAGACAGGAAAACAAAATTGGAAGAGATTAGAAGGAATAATTGGCCTGGCATCTTCTCTTCTCTTGGGTAAAAGCAACCTATATATTTTCCCCTGCAATATTGTAATGGGAAATGGTAATCTTAAATGCATTCTTTTTCTTTCCTTAAAAAGTAAAATAGGGGGCGCCTGCGTGGCTCAGTCGGTTAAGCGTCTGCCTTCGGCCCAGGTCATGATCCCAGAGTCCTGGGATTGAATCCCACGTCGGGCTCCTGGCTCAGCAGGGAGCCTGCATCTCCCTCTGCCTGCCCCTCTCTTTCTCTCTCTCTCTCTCTCAAATAAATAAATAAATAAAATCTTTAAAAAAAAAGTAAAATAGGTAAAATGTGACAAAATTGTAGGATAAACAAGCTTGGGTCTCTAAGGATGGGGATTCCTCAAAGTGGCAACATCTGACTTATAAATGCCACATATGTACAAAGCTCAACCTGTGCTTATTACTAAATCTAGAAGAGGGAATAGTGTTCCCTAGGACAGTGGATTATCTTCCCCTTATATGCTTGCAATGCTCCAGAGCATTAATTCTTTTTTGTTTTTTAAATTTTTATTTATTTATTTATTAAGATTTTATTTATTTATTAAAAGATTTTATTTATTTATTTGACAGAGAGAGAGATAGCGAGGGCAGGAACACAAGCAGGGGGAGTGGGAGAGGGAGAAGCAGGCTTCCCGCCGAGCAGAGAGCCCGATGTGGGGCTCGATCCCAGGACCCTGGGATCACGACCTGAGCCGAAGGCAGCCGCTTAACTGACTGAGCCACCCAGGTGCCCCCAGAGCATTAATTCTTAAAGTGTGCTTCCAGGACCAGCTGCATCAGCATCACCTGGGAACTTGTTAGAAATGCAAATATTGGGGCCCCACCTCAGACTTACCATGTCTGAGATTCTGGAGTGGGGTCCAACAGTGTGTGTGATAACATTCCTTCCAGATAATTCTGACCCACACTGAAGTTTGAGAACCACTAATCCAGGAGGTGGGGGGAGAAATGCTCTTAGTACCACAAATTCCCTTCCTGCCCTCTAAGCAACCAAGAGAGTTCATGAGGATGGGGGAAGAACGTGATTGTCTCTTTGTCCAGAAACCATTTTCCCATTCAAACAATGTTACATATGCTGGTTAGGATCTTAGGAAGGTCCACAGCAGATTCTTTTATCCACAACGTGACTGAAATACTCATACAATCTAGTCACCATTTAGAACGTTTGGGATCCCAGGGTCCTGTCATGTCAATTTGCCACATCAGTGGTGCCACGGCCTTCCAGAGGTGTATTTTCAATGAGGGAAGGGCTGTCATAGGTAACAAAAATTCAAGGTTAAAAGGAAATCAGGGATGCCTGAGTGGCTCAATTGGTTGAGCGTCTGCCTTCAGCTGGGGTCGTGATCCCAGGGTCCTCGGATCGAGTCCCTCGTCGGCCTCCTTGCTCAGCAGGGAGACTGCTTCTCCCTCTTCCACTCCCCCTACTTGTGCTTGCTCTCAAATAAATAAATAAAATCTTAAAAAAAAATAAGGAACTCACATTTCCTCAATTTTAAGATGAATACTTTCCCACAAGTTAATATTTCTGAAAAAAAGATACACCTTACAATTGGTGTATACATTCAATGTGGTGTTTCTCACCAAACCCTCTCAAATTACTTTTAAATTAATAATGTGTCTTACAGGTGACCCACCTTAAGAACTGAGAAAATCTGGCAGTCAGAACATCTATGGAAGGTGAAAAGAACAGCCTCTGAATCATTTCCCCTGTGAATCTAGTGAGGCCACTTACAAAGCAATTTTATTTTCTCTTCATCAAATTCTAAACATGATACATTTAATATTTGCTCTTTTAAAATTAAAATTGCCTCCAAGGCTTTTGCTTTAGGGTCAAGATAAGACGGACTATATTTAACCCTTGCCTGAAAACAACTAAAAAAAAAGGAACAAAATATATGAAATAACAGTTTTCAAGACGCTGAAACATCTGTCAACAAGGAACGGTGATCCCTGAGGAATGGGAAAAGAACTGAGGTGAGCCCTGGGATGACCCCAGCTGACAGCCTGGGAGTTCTCAGGCCTGGGGTGCAGGGAAGGGCGTGGTACCACCACCTGGAGAGGGAGAGCAGGTTCTGCATCACAGTAATGGGTAATATGATGGGTCATGGTTCCCATGATGTGTTTTTGTCCATTTGGAATATATTTTAAAATTATTGGCTAACTAGATTATAATATAGATGTGAAGGTGTTTATCAGGGTTAGATGGAATTAAGTATTAGTATTTGGGGGGAAGTGCCAATACATCAATGCTAAAATCTTTCTGGATTTTAGAGGCATGAGAGAACTGTTTGGTTATAGCTGAATGTGAGTTACAGTCCAAGTGAGTGTTTGTGTTTGTGTGGGCATGCACACTCAACAGACAACAGCTGTTTGGTTACAGGATGAAGCAGGCCAATTGGGAATTATAGAATTTTTATTTCTTTGCCCAGACCTTACTCAGAACTTCCTGGCTTCTGCAAGATTGGCTTGTGATATGAGTAAAGAGGAATATTCTACCTGATAGAAAAAAGGCTCTTTTGACATGGTCTCTCCAGTTGGACTGAGCCACACATGGTTTTCAGTTTGAAAGATGAAATGCTGAGCGAGGCCATTTATCCATTACATCTGTGGCCTATCAGGGGCTAGTTACAGGGGCTAGTTAACAACAGAAGCTGGGTAGAGGAAAGCATGCGCAGACCTGGATACCAACAATGATCATCTCTAGTCTGCAATTTACTAAAACCTGGGTGACCTTGAGTACATTAATGACCCTGAGATTAGGCCCCAGCAGGGACCAAATAAGTGACAATCTCTGGTTGTGGGTTTGAGCATCAGTAATTTTTTTGAAGCATCCTGGTGATTCTAACGTGCATCCAGGTATGAGAACCACTGAGTAGTAACTGATCTGTAAGTTCCCTTCTAGACCTTGGGGTATAAATTGAAGCCTAAATTTTGGCAGATGACAGGCCGTTAGCTGTTATCTTGTGACACTTTATTTTTGTTGTTAATTTTTTTTTCTAATTATGATAATTAGCTCCTGCATCAGCAGACATCTGTAGCCTTAAATCCAGGATCTGGAATGATATGTCCAGCTGGGGCCTGCACTTCCCACCTCCCAGGACTAGCTGGAACAATGTGTCAGTCTCTTACTGCTCTTTCCTAATCATTTTAATGAACTTCCTGCTATTTAAAAATTGCTCTGGCAGTCTACCCTCTCTAGGCCATTTGCTCATTGCTAACAGCTGGTTATCACCCTAATTAGAAGGAGTGTTGACTTTCTTTTTAGTCCTATAATTTAGGCTGCAGAAGCTGCCAAGTTGAGGTCAGTTTTGTTTGTGGGATCTGAATCTTACCAAAGTGATCTTGACAGCTAAAACTTTGTGTTAAGTCTATTTCTACCGTATTTGAGGATATTTTTTCCTATTAACTTAGGTCATCAACTGTAACCAGATATGTTAAAAGCTTAATATATTCTGCCAAATAAATTAATGAAAGTGTGATAACGTATCTCCTTTGGAAATATTATTTCATATATTCATATTATTATTATTTCATAACATCCAGGGCATAAAATTATGGAATCCTGGAGGGGATTTATAGGATCATCATCTTCCTATGGAATAAAGAAATCTCTACCAGGATGTTGCCAATGAACATGCACCTGTCTTCCAAACATTTCTAGTGACTATAGCTTGTTGCTATGTTCATCCATCATGATTTGTTTCTTCCAAGCATTTGTTTAAACATCAATATTTCTCATACCTATTCTGAATTCAGGGATTATACAGATTTTGGTGGGGGGGAGTCATGATTTATTTCCCACGCCTTAGTGGGAGAAAAATGACAAGTACCAACTATAGCAATCCAGTGAGACAAATGCTCCTATGGGTGTAGATTTTTCTGGAAGTCCCCACACTGGGAAATAATTAATTTTGCTTGCACCTGGGAGGGGGCAAAAGATCAGGGAAGTTTCATAGACAAGCTGATATATGAATTAGGTCTTAAAGAATCAGATTTTCAGGCAGAAAAGGTAGAGGGGGGAGAAGGTAACAGGGGTACAATAGAACCTCTCCCAACTAAAACCTCACTTTTATCCTTGGTATCTCTCTAATGATGTCTCTCTTGCGCGCTCTTTCCCTAAGACAAAGAATAGTATATAATTTTGTTACTCAAAGTATGGTCCATGGACCAGGAGCTTGAAAGAAATGTAGACTCTTAGATCCCACCCAGATCTACTGAAGCAAGAGCCCCAGATACTTTGTGTGTAGATGCAGTTTGAGGAGCACAAGGCTACCACTTGTGCTCCATTCCTTTATCTCCCATTCAGTCTTTTAAAAGGACTTATTGTATTTTATAACTAACTAATGTGTGTATATAGTTTTAATAGTCAAATAATTTTACAAGGTTCCTAACAAAAAATGGCAGACCCCTTTTCTGTCCCTCTCCATTGCCACTAACCACTTCCTAGAATCAACCACTTTTAGATTTTTCAGCCATTTCTTCTAATAGTTACCTCTAACTTGAAAATTAATAGGATCACATTATTACTTATAGATTTGTCTATTTTAGAACTAACCTGTGCTTCCTATCACAGAAGGTAAAAAATTGACTTTTTTACACAACCACCTTGACTTTCCTTCCTTCCTCTCCATCCAACATAATTATAATACAATTCTGATTAAACTAATATTTAGTGTTTATAGTGTTATGACTATAAACATTATTTGTTAAAACAAGTAGTGTACTTTTAGGATTTTTTGCTGGAGTTAATTATTGCCTTGCTTTGTTAATTTGTTTAGATTTTTATGTACCTATACCTAGACCTAATTCTTCCTTATCTCTCCAACAGTACTGTAAAAATCCTATGAATAGAGTCAAACTATTCTATCAGTTTCGTGTGTTTTCCTTGGAGTCTTTTCTTAAAATCCTATATCCTCTTGTTCTAACCTGGATTGGCTGCTCTATAGACAGTTAACACAGCTGTTATCCTAGAACTTGATGATGAAGACATGAAAAATCAATCCCTAAGACTGATATAGATGGGCAACTTTACTTTTATGTGACAAGGTTTTACTTCATCTATAAAATAGAAAAGTTCTAGGTTTGTGAGTAGAGGCTTAATTTTAATCACAATGGAAAGCTAATGTTATTTACTATTTCTAGACCTGAGCTGGTTCTCAAATTTAGAACCCCTTGATTAGAAGGTAAGGTCTGTCTCATGGAGGAAGACTCCTATGGCCTTTGTTATAACTGTATATTATATGTCTTCCACTGAAAAAATCCCAGATTTTTCTGGGATTACTGTCCACTGCCTCTGAGCTGACACCAGCTCTTAGGGTTCCAAAATGCCACTGTGATCCACCAGTCAGGGCGGAAGTCCATACAGGTCAGATGATATGGTGGATTTTATTACTATTTTCCAAATTCTCCATTTTCTCTCCCTGAAGTGCCTTCAAGATGGCAGGATTATAGTATGCCATGTTGACCATGTGATTTGCTTTGACTGGTGGAAAGAAGGCAGGAGTGACATATGTCACTTCTGGACAAAAGCTTTAAGGCACATTTTTAAAATGTTTTGTCGTGTTTCTTTTCCTTCTATCACAAGATAGGCCATGCTTCAGATAGCAGCAGCAGCTATTAGCCCAAGTCCTGGAATGAAGACAGTGTAGGACAGAGCCATGCCCAATCAATGATGGCATGTAACACGAATAAGGAATTATGCTTTGTTTTTGTAAGGCACCAATATTTGGGGCTATTTGTCATTACTGCATAACATAGACAATCTTGACCAATGCAGGTGTTAAATGGAGTTTTGCCCCGAGTCTCTATCACAGTGGGCCCAATGGATCCACAGATCTGTCTTGTGGTTATTTCCGCAGGACCTGAATGTATAGTTGGAATAGACATATTAAGAAACTAGCAAAATATTCACTCTGATGTGTAGTTTAAAATTTATTTTAATAGAAAGGACAAATTTGTAAATCAAAAGCAATATTGAATCTCTAGGGGAACTGCAGAGATTAATGCTACCATCAAGGACTTGAAAGATGCATGGATAGTGATTCCTATTACTTCTTCAATTATCTTGTCTGTTTGGTCTGTGCAGAAGACAGATGGATCCTGGATGATGAGAGTAGAATATCATAAACTTAATCAGGTGGTAAATTTAATTTCATCAATTGTTCCTAATACTTTCTTTCTGCTGGAATCAACCAACATAGCTTCTCACATCTGGTATGCAGCTATTGATCTGGAAAATACCTTGTTTCTCTAAACTGTGTAGTAGCAAAGATCCGCAGAGCAGTTTGCTTTTACCTGACAGGGACAGTAGTGCATCTCACTGTCTTCTTACCTGACTGCTGCCCCAGATCTAATGCGGCATTCTCTACTTGCCATCCTTGAGTTGGACCTCTCTTGTTTCTGTAAAGAAGAATAAGTCTGCTGCCTCTGGTATTCTAGGCTTCTGGGATCTTAGTTTGTTTGTTCATTAATTTTACTCCAACTCTGGCTGTCAGTATGATTCAACTCACTTTCCATCAAAAACTGTCAAAAATATTTGTCTGATGCCACCTTGTCTTACTTCATATTTATAGATTTAGAATTTTGGGGTAGTGAGGATTTTGTTCATCACAAATTCTACATAACGATTTGAAAATGTGTTAGTATGAGAAAATTATACTTGCCAGGGAACTCCACACATCTCTTTCTTTGAGGAGAAAAGTGGAGACACCTGGTCTTCCAGAAATTCTGAAGCTATCTGATGCAGTTCACAGGGAAGGACAGACATTCCAGCTGCAGAGTGGTGAGATATTACAGCAGGGTGAGGGAGGGGGAGGAAAAACAAGAACCTGAGGGAGCTGCAGGAGTAGGTATTTGGGAAAGTTCACACACACACACACACACACACACACACAGGTGTGGAGAAAAAGGGGAAAGAGAGGTGGGACATTGAGAGGTGTAGGGATAGATGCTGCTTAGGTGGAGAAGATAGAGAAGTGAGAGAAAAAGAGGCATTAGAGATGTTTGCTGCTAATTAAGAATGCACTCCTTACTGTCTTACTTACATGTCAGAATTTTTTTCTTTGAAGAAGGCACCATGTTGAGTCTGTAGCTAGGAACCCAGACATTTACTTGGGTTACACTTGTATATTTTTATTCTATTCCAATGGGATCTAGTGGAGAGGAAGTCAAACACATGCCCAGTTTGTCCTCAAACTCTTTTTGAATTAAACACATTGAAAAGCATCTGGATGACTTCCTCCTATCTTTTCATTTCCTTTAACAGCCATTCCCCTTTATTACAATATTTAACTTGCTTATCCCAATTTAAATATTTGAAGATCATTCTTTATGATGGAAAATATGGAAGCAAAAGTCAAGATGTCTTCTTTCTACCATCTCTTGAGATTACACCAAAACGGTAGTTGTCCTTAGGGTTTGTGATCTACATATGGAGGTTTTTAGATTTTGTGATATAATTTTTACAGATAGAGAATTAAGGACAACAGGTATCATTTCTACCTGCACAAAGTCTATACTTGTAGCTATTTATTTCAGGTTTTATGTCTATATGTCTATCCCTTCACACCTCTCTGCAATGTTTAGTTTTAAATCTGAGCTAATCAGAAAGCTTTTATGCGATCTCATTGATTTCTTTAAATGTCTCTCCACTTTTTTCCCACCAGGACAGGATTTTGAGGACTATATACCTAGAATTTCATACTTTGAAAATATTGGAACACTCTTGTGCTAAATTCCTCTTCAGGACCTCCGGTCATGTCTATCTTTTCTCTAAAATAATCAAATATCCTATTTTCTCAAGCTTATGTCCAACATTTTGCATCTTTCCTTTCCTTCCCTATTAAAAACTCCAAGTGACAAGGTTACTTCCTGTTATACTCAATCGCCAACCACATTTCCCTTATTTCTCAGAATTAGGTCTGGAACATGAGTTCCCTTTGTGGCTTTCTGTGTCTTCCATGAGATGAAATTACAGGGAGGGCAAGTAAAGACTGAGTCTGATACTGAATCTGATACAGCAGAAGGGGACTTTTAGAAGCTGTTGATGTCATCAGCACAATTGCACTCTATCCTGAATTTTTAATCTCTATTAGGAAAGTAATGACTTTCATCTAGCTTGGTGTTCTATGGAACATGGCAATAGCCATTTAATTTGTCTTCTTTCTCTTTTTATCCCCAACTAAATACTTTCTAATTTGCATGTATTATCAGAATACTGGATTCCCAGACAGGGCTTTACTCTGGAGTGATTTACTCTGGAGTGTTGCCATTTCTCTGCCTCCTTTCTTGTGTATCTGCTTTATATTAATGAGATAAGCCCTTCCAATATTGGGTTTTAAGTTCCATCTTTACAAGTCTCAGATTGTGTTTACTGTACTCCATTAAAATTTCCTGTTAAGTTGGCCTGCTCTCTGTTCCCTGTACTTTGAAATATGGCACCTCCTCCCCTCTACTTTTTTTTTTGTTAAAATATTATAAATCATTAGGTTTGAAGTTATATAGTTGTGTTATGTTGGGTAAGAAATGCTAGCTGTTATGTCAAACAAACCACCAAATCTCGGTGGCTTAATATAATAAAGCTTTAATTCTTGCTCCCACAGAGTTCAAAGCAGATGTTTCTGCTTAGTGGGTAGGCTTCCATGTGTTTGCTTGCAGACCTAGTCTCCTTCATCTTGCAGCTCTTCCCTTTTCTATATTCTTGGAATCTTGGTCCATTCAGCCAGTAGATAAGGAAAGACAGAGAGAAGGCAGAGAATCCCACAGGAAGTTTTTATGGGTTAGATCTGGAAGTGGAATACATTACTTTTGCCCTCATGGCATGGCCAGTAATGAGAACCAGTCGCATGGCTATTCTTAACTGCAAGGGAGTCTGGGAGATGTAGACTAGCTATGGGCCCAGGAGGAAAGAGAAACAGAATTGGTAAATAGCAACCAGTCTCTGCTTTGTTTAATTTATATAGTTATATAAAATATTTGTTGAGAGTTCTCCATTTTGCTTTAAAGTGATTTTCTAGTGACCTTTTATGTTCCCCTTCATGCCTGAATCATGTGACAACATCACAGTGGCTTCCTTGTTTTCAGTTTATATGTCTTTTTTCTTTTTTTTTAAAGATTTTATTTATTTATTTGAGACAGAGAGAATGAGAGGGAGGAGGGTCAGAGGGAGAAGCAGACTCCCTGCCGAGTAGGGAGCCCGACGCGGGACTCGATCCTGGGACTCCAGGATCATGACCTGAGCCGAAGGCAGTCGCTTAACCGACTGAGCCACCCAGGCGCCCCTCAGTTTATATTTCTAACAATACACCCTAAAGAGCCCCAATAGATGTATCTTCTTAAATTCCTGTTTCCATCATGTCCTTTTCTTGTCTTTCCTCATGTCAGCTCTTCATAACTTCTCTGTAATTTGGATCCATCTTATCTATTTTTTTTTTTTTTTTTTAGGGGGGGGGGGGGAGGGGGGGGGGGGGGGGGGTAAGCAGAGGGAAAGAAAGAGTATTAAGCAGGCCCCATGCCCAGCATGGAGCCTGACTCAGGGCTCCATCTCACACAGTAAGATCATGACCTGAGCCGAAATCAAGAGTTGGATGCTTAACTGAGTGAGCCACCCAGGCACCCCTTACTTATCTAATCTTATCTCCTATTAATCCCTACTCATATTTGTAATTTTATGGGTGGGGTGGTGGTATTTGGTCTGGGATCCAAATACCTAAATCCTTTGCTGCTACAGTCCTCTTCCTTAATTCAAAACCGTAGTACAAGGCCAGGGAAATGACACTCTTCAATGTTCTGAGCTTCAGACTCAAACTGCAAACTGCTTTCTAGAGGAAGAACAGACTGTGCAGAAGCCCCTTTGCACAGGCAGTCTTAGATGCACATAGTCTATGAGTGGCCTCCCTGGACTCTCTCCCTCTATGTCCATACCAAACTCTTGTCCCCTAAGCATCTTACTATTCTGCTAATGGGGAAAGTTGAATCTAAGGAGAAGCAGTGTATCAGTTAGTTTTTGCTACATAACAAATAATTCCAACACTTAGTGACTTAAAGCAACAAATATTTCTTATTCCTTAGGATTCTGTGGGATGGCTGGACAGTTCTTTTGGTCTAGTCTGGCTCAACTGGAGTGGATAGCTTTAACCAGATCTGTTTTAAGTCAACAGGAACCTCTCCTTTACCTTTCCTCAGCCTGCTTGTTAAGATGATGTCAGAAGAGATAGTAAAAGAATTTGTGCATTGGAGCTTGCCATTTCTTGCTGCTGGGAACCACTTGGCCACCATATGAACAGCCCAGACCACACTCTGGAGGAAGAAAGACAATGTAGGAAGGAGCGCAAGCTATTCCCCACCACCCTGGCTGAATCCCCTGACATGTGAGCAAGGCTATTCTAAACCATCCACTCCAGTTATCTCTAAAGGAAATCACCAGGAAAAGAAATATTTCTTTATGATGGAATCAGGAGAGAGAGAGAGAACAAGAGACAGAGGGGGATGTTGGGAGGTGGGGGAGGTTGAGAGAGAGAGAGACTGATCATACTCCTAAAATGGTTGCCTATAAATGTCCCTGCTCTTTACCTGTCCATATCAGCATACCCCCTTTTTTTGGGAAGAAGATGACCTGGCAGAAAATGGAAGAGGGAAGAGGATCTTGGAAATTTCTCTAGTTCAGGGAGTTTTGACATGGTGGGGAAATAGAAAGAGGGATGCTTTCTTGTTGACAATATCATAAAAAGTAAAGATACTTATAGGAAATTGATGGGCATAACAGTGCCAAGATAAGAAGGAGAATCATGTATTGGAGGCCAATGATATTGGTCTTCTCTCTTCCCCCCTTCAAAGTTTACTTCCCCCTGAGTTTGTGTCTTGTTTAGAATGCCATCTTGGCTTTTGCAACTATTCAAAACTTGTAAGTCCTTTGTTTCAGATACTACTAGTTGCCTACCTAATGTACATTCTCCTCTTTTTCATTACTAACAGAATCTGAGTTTTGTTTGGGGCATTTATATTTTGCCAGCTTTTGGGGGGCTAGGGAGGGTTATATAACACAGTTCCAATTTATCTGCTGGAGATGGTCAGGAAATTTTTGCTTTCATGATATAGGTACCACTTTTTCCTCTTTTTGCTTTCTTCTTCCTATCTGGGATAAAGACGTTAGGCTGGAGAAGGAGCAGCCACCTTGTGGCTATGAGGCAACCATAAAGCTGAAAGCCATATGCTAAGGATGGAGGAACCAAAAGTTAAAAGGAGCCTGAAGATTTGACATCATAGAATCACTTACCAGTCTAGCTTGCCCTCTTTCAGACTCCTTGTGGTATAAAAAAATAAGTGGCTGTATATGTTTACAACATTATGATAGCTTTCTTTGACATGCAAACAAAGGCGATCCCCAACAGACATAGTCTTCAAATCCTTTCACGGAACTCATCTCCCTCATGAAGCCCTCCCTATTTTAATAAATCTTAATCTCTCTCCTTCCTGACTGCAACAACCGTCCCATTTATAATATGATGTATTGGCTTTCTGTTGCTACTAAACAAATTACCACAAATTTAGGGGCTTAAAAACACAGAAATCTATTATTTTATACTTCTGGAAGTTAGAAATCTAAAAGGAGTTGGCAATGTTGTATTCCTGATGGAGATTCTAGGGAAGAATCTGTTTCTTTGCCTTTTCTAGTTTCTAGAGGCTGCTCACATTCTTTGCCTTGTTGTTTCACATCATTCTAACCTCTGCTTCTTTTGTCACGTCTCTGACTCTCCTGCTGCCCTCTTCTAAGGACCTTTGTGATTGCCGTAGTCCCACCAGAATAATCTCAGGTAATCTCTCCATCTCAACATCCTTAATTTAATTGTACCTACAAATTCTCTTTTGCCATGGAAGGTAGCATATTCTCAGAGATTAAGACATGACTATCTTTTGGGGACTGTTATTCTGTCTACCAGATAGGCCCTATATTTGTGTATCTGTAATACATTTTAATTCAAAATTGTATTTAATTTAGCTCTATATTTTATATCATTTCTAATTATTTTGTGTAAAATCTCATTTGCTTGTCCATGCATAAATCCTCTGGGGCATATATCATCTGCAGAGCTGGGCATATACCTATTGGTCTTAGAATTTCATTCTCTTCATTGACAAATACTGTATGTCTCTTTGGTGTAAACACAAACACCAAAACATCTTTACGTTTAATTGACTACAGTGAAAATTTATTCACTCTCCTCATTTCCCAGGGGTCTCAGTTCTCAACATGCAATAAAAATATGTAAGCTCTTCTTGCCATTTGCAATGACGTGGATGGAACTAGAGTATATTATGCTAAGTGAACCAAGTCAGTCAGAGAAAGGCAAATACCATATGATTTCACTCATATGTGGAATTTAAGAAACAAAACAGATGAACATAGGGGAAGGGAAGGAAAAATAAAATTAGATAGGATGCCTGGCTGGCTCAGTCATTAAGCATCTGCCTTGGGCTCAGGTCATGGTCCCAGGGTCCTGGGATCGAGCCCCGCATAGTACTCCCTGCTTGGCGTGAAGCCTGCTTCTCCCTCTCCCATTCCCCCTGCTGTGTTCCCTCTCTCGCTGTTTCTCTCTCTGTCAAATAAATAAATAAAATCTTAAAAATAAATAAAATAAGATAAAAACAGAGAGGGAGGCGAACCATAAGAGACTCTTAACTATAGAGAACAAACTGAGGGTTGCTGGAGGGAAGGTGGGTAGGGGGTGGGTTAAATGGGTGATTGGCATTAAGGAGGGCAATTGTTGTGATGAGTATGGGGTGTTCTAGGTAAGTGATGAATCACTAAGCTCTATTCCTGAAACTAATACTACACTATATGTTAACTAACTTGAATTTAAATAAAATCTTAGAAGAAAAAAATATGTTAGCTCTTATAATAAGCCTAAGATAGAAAGTCTTAATGATATTTGGTTCTTTTTGGCACCAGCTAATGGGATGCTTGACTTATTTAGCTGTTTGTTGTATAGTTTGTTTTCAAATCCTTGTTTGATTAACTGATTTTGAGACTTTCTATCATAAAAATATTTCAACACAGAAAAGTAGAATGAATCATTCAGTGACTACTCATTTAGTTACAATCTAGATTGAGCAACATATGCATACATACCTGATTTTGGCGGGGGGTGGGGGGAGGGGGGTCCAACCCATTTTAAGGTAAATTACAAATAATTGATTTTGATTCAACGCCATAAAAGTGACAAGTTATGTACATTTTCTCTGTTTCATGAGACTCATCAAATTATGATTGGAGTTGGAGGATATCTCATTATATTGTAGATTTTTCCTTGTTAAATATCTGATGTGCTTCAGGTCACTGTAGATTGTGGGCTTTCTTCTCACTCACTAGAACATCTGTAAACAATTGCTGTTATCTTCTGAACACATGATTGACTTCAAGTTGATTTTATTTTAATAGCCATAGCCTCCACGTTCCTCTTAATTTCTTAACTAGTTTCCTAGAGAAAAAATCACTTAATTCCCATTTTATTTGGGGTCAAATCTCATTTCAACTTGCTTCAGCCATGTTTGCAGGCTAGGAGACTAAACTAATGGCTTTGATCTTGACGTTTTTTATTCTTTCAAGTTTGTGCCCTTCTATACCAGGTTTTGGCAGCTTTGTTTCTTTCCCAGAAGAAAATAATTTGGACATAATTTTACTTAAAATCTACTTACACGATTCTTTTGCTCTTGCTTCTGCTAAGGGAATCATGGCTGCTCTTTTTGACTATCTCCAAGAATTTTTGGCAATATTAGAACTACCCAGTGTCAACCTCATAAATAATGAAAATGTAGCTTTCAAGCAAGGAAAGCATTGGAATTTTTACTCTAATTCTCCCTTCTTGGATAGCAACAAATTATTTCTCAAACTTACACATCTTTCACTTGAAAATTTAAGTTCAGCAAAAATTTTAAAGTTAGGTACTTTGGCTATTCCTAAATCAGACTGTTGCTTTTACCAGTATTTTGGGTTGTTTGGATGAGCAAAGCATGTTGCTTATGAAAATATTTGGGAGGTAGAACTATTTAGTATTCTCTCTCTCTTTTCCTATTTTTCTCTACTTCTGGTTAGGATGAAGATTCACAGAATACTTTACCCCATGCCTAGGTGAGACTGTCATGGTCATTCAAATAAAATGGTTTGTCTTTTTAAATGTAAATCCTTTTCTATGCTTTATCAAAGAAATTCTCAAACTCTATTCCCTCTTTCCATTTCAATGAGACTTTAAACTTCTGTTTAACCAATGATTATTAGGAAAATTTTAATAGCATTATTTCACATACTTTACAAAGTAATTTAGATCTTTTATTGTCTCAGGTAATTCTTTTTACCATAATTTCTGGCTTTAATTAGTTTAAAACCACCCCTTTTTTGTTTTGTTTTTAAGTGTTCTTATTTTATCTTAAAAAAATAAACATTAGGGGCACCTGGGTGGCTCAGTCATTAAGCGTCTGCCTTCAGCTCAGGTCATAATCTCAGGGTCCTGGAATTGAGCCCCACATTGAGCTCTCTGCTGGGCAGGGAGTCTGCTTCTCCCTCTGCCACTCCCCCTGCTTGTGTTCCCTCTCTTGCTGTGTCTCTCTCTGTCAAATAAATAAAAATCTTTTTAAAAAAATTAGAGTTAGAATCTATTGTTTCCCTCCATGTTGATCAGAAGCCAAATCTAGGAAAAAAATGATATAAGTACTATCATGAAACTTTAGGTAGTATCAAAAAAAGACTATAGTCTGTGTGAAATGTTTATCTGAGAATTACGTGTCATAAGACCATTCCACTATGATATTATAAGTAAATTTTAATATATTAGTAAATATGACTTCTATTCATATTAAACTACTAGTGTTTAAAGAATTTTCAAAATCATCCAGAATTGGTATTTTATTTTCAGTATTTGATTTCATTTGAGACCACAAAAATCATCTAGTTAAGTGCATTTAATGTCTACTCAGCTTCACTTTGTACAGTCTGAAGGACCTTAAATAACTTCAGAGGAATGTTCCTTCTAAGAAGGGAATGCTTTACATTTAGAACAATAGAAAAAATACGTTGTGAAAAGAGTTCAAGTGACAGAGTTCTCAAACTATTATTGTTCTGACTTCAATTCTCTGATACCCACTGGGTGTCCTCCAATTTAATTCTGACACTAACCATCCAGACCCCACAGGTTTAAAGCCTCAATCTTCCATAGGATGGCATGCCTCCCTTCAGACACCAGCTACAAATCTCAGGGGCCACCCCCACTTCTGAAGACCAGCCATAAATGCTGGGGTTCTTATTACCCCCTCAGCTTCAATAATTTGCTAGAATAGCTCACCAGACTCACTAAAAGTGTTACATTTACCATTACAGTTTCATTATAAAGGATGCATGCAGTTCAGAAATGGCTAAATGGAAGACACACATAGGGCAAAGTGTGGGGAAGGGGCTGCAGAGCTTCTTTGTGTCCTCTCCTCATGGAATCCTGGTGTATGAGCCACCCAGCCCATCAATATGTTCATTAGCCAAGAAGCTCCTCCAAGCTTGGGTCCAGAGTTTTTCCTGGGGTTTCATTACTTAGGCATGATTGCTTAAATTATTGACCACATGATTGAACTCAATCTCCAGCACCCTCACCTTCCCTGGAGGTCCAGCTGCCCAAAGTTCCAACCCTCTAATCATATGATTGGTCTTTCTGGTGGCTAGCTCTCACCCTAAAGTTCTCTAGGCACCCACCAGGAGTCACCTCATTACACTTCTATCATCAGTGTGTTAGTGTGCCATAACCAAGTACCAGAGGCTGGGTGGCTTAAACAATAGAAGTTTATGTTCTCACAATTCTGGAGGCTAGAAGTCCAAGATCAAAGGGCCGGCAATGTTAATTTCTTCTGAGGTTTCTCTCCTTGGCTTTTAGATGACCATTTTCTCCCTGTGTCTTCACAGGGTCTCCCCTCTCCGTGTGTGTCCATGTACTCACCTCCTATTCTTATAAGGACACCAGTCATATCAGAGTAGATCCCACCCTAGAACCTCGTTTAACTTACCTCTTTAAAGACCCTATCTCCAAATGCAGTCACATTCTGAAGGAATGCGGGGGTAGGACTGTTGAAGACCATGAATTTTGGGGTGACACAATTCAGCCTATAACACTCAGGAAGTTCAAAGAGTTTTTGAAACTCTGTGTTAGGAACTAGGGAAAAAGGCCAGATATATTCTTTATTATACCACAGTATCTTTACATATTCCACTTGCACATCTCCTTTAGAGAAACTCCTCTAGGTTTTGGTTAAAAACTGTCATAGAGATGGATGCAAACAAGTGCTTTTGTTCTGCTGCCTAGAGAGAGGTGGGGCAGGCCACCTTTTTGGATGGAACACACTGTCTTCTCCTCTAACTCATATTCTGAAGCCCCTGAGAAGCATCATGTTTAATTCTGTTCATAGGCAAAATCTGGGAGGGAGCTGAAGGGAGACTTCCTTTATTTCAGATCCTCTTTCTGCTGTTGATTTCTTCATTTCTTGGTGTCTATGCATTCTTTCTCCCAACCCAAGCTTTCTTTGGACCCCACTATCCAAACAAGGTTTCAGGCATAGTGTTACTCGTATTTGAGCTGAGTATGCATTTTTTAAAGATTTATTTATTTATTTTAGAGGCAGGGAGGGGCAGAGGGAGAGAGAATCTCAAGCAGACTTCCCACTGAGCACAGAGCTGGGGGGTGGGGGGTGGGGGGGCTCCATCTCACGACCGCCAGATCATGACCTGAGCTGAAATAAAGAGGTGGATGCTTAACTGACTGAGCTGCCCAGGCACCCCAATCTGTGCATTTAAATCACCCTGTTACTTCTTCCTAAGATATTTGCCCTCAGGTGTTATTTTTTTCACTTACTTATACTCTTGAAGTCACCCCAGGGTGATGGCTTTCCAACTGTAAGTTTTGTGCTCACTGAAGTGTAAGTGATACTTTTAAATTTTTTCGCTTTAAAAGTTAAATTGTTTCTGAATGTATCAATTGTAGGGTTGTAAAATTTATCAAATTCATTCCAGTTTTTTAGTATGTATATACCTTGACAAAGTACAAATGTCATTCCTTTGATAGGGACATTATCCATGTTGCTTGTTATAAACTCTGAACATTTTATTTAGGTCTTACCTTCCTTCTGGCTATTGAAACCTGTGATTCCTGACGGCAGGCAGCTTATTGTGACCAGCACAGAGGAGGAAGCAAGAATCAGAGTTGGGGGTGGGGCTGTCTCTTAATAGTTTCCCAGGGCGAGAAGGGTAACTGAGTTTGACTTAAAGACTTTAAGACAGAATCATTTCATTTTAGAATTGGGAGGGGAGAGGGGCACAAAGCCTCCCCAGTGAGTGGAGATATAAGTATTTGGTAAAACAGATGTAGAAAGACAACATTCTACACACTGTTTAACAAATATACACTCACATGTTTGTAAAATACTAGAAGGAAAGGAAGGAATAAACTATGCACAAATGCAAATTTAGTTTACTCATTCTGGTTTAATCATTTGAAGGAATAATTTATCCTGACACACTCATTCACAAACATGGCAGCCTGGGACAGCAACCCAGGGTCGCTTTCATATGACATCTTGAGAACATACAGTAGTAGCCAGATTATTTTCCTTTTGCATGAGTTCATTCTTTCCATGCTATTTAACAGACACTTTAAAACAGAATCCTACGTGCCAAGCACCTAGTGAAAATAAACTGTCTTGTTTGAAATAGCTGGTCTGAAAGTTATTGAAGAAATTCTCCCTCATATTAAAAAGTGAGAATTTTGTTAGTTTTAATGATCTCAGTAATTGTTTGTAGGAAATAGGTCAGGCAATCTGTTTTCTCAAAATAAAATGTTTGGTATGGATGATCTCCAACTTTTTTCCAACTTTGAAATTATAGGACTCTGTAGTCTCTGTCATGATTTCTATACCCCAGAGCAATAGGTTCAAATATATTGGTCCTTATGAGATAGAATTCGTTCCCAACAGAAAAATATGTTGTAAGTCACATGAACCTTTTTTTTCCCCCTATTGCACAGGATTCTAAGGTGCTGGGTTTGCCAGACAGAAGCTGGTCATGGTCAATATACATCTTAACATACATCTCAGGATTTTTTGGGGCCATTTCCCCAAGCTCACTGGAGGGACCTGGTCTAAGGATGGTTTTCTCCCTCAAACAACTCTCATACCTGCCATGAAACCAGAAATGCCAGAAGTAGAGATGTATTCCTGTTGCTCATGTCTTGTTCTCTATCTAGGCCATGAGTATGAATAATGGACTAGACATTCTAGGCTTTTCCATTGAACAGATGCAGATACTTTTGGCTGAATACCCAACTAAAAGTGGCTTAACCAATAAAGAATTAATTTTCTCCCATAGTATTAAAATTGGTTAATTGGGCTCCAGGTCAGCTTCTTTCAGATTTCTTGGCTTTCCCTTCCTGGGAACAGAACAGCTACAGCAGCTACAGGCATAGTGTCCTCACATGACAATGTCCAAAGGCAGAAAGGATCCTTCGTCTCCACTTACCCTCTTCTTATTATGGAGGAAATCCTTCCTTGAAGCCTCCAGCCGACTTCCTCTTAGAGGTTAGTACTAGGTTATGTCCCTGAGTCCATGGATTCATGGACATTCTGTTAGCAAAGTAGAGGGTGGTCTGAACACATTGAGAAGGCAGTCAGTAATGTCTGCCTCATCTGTTCTGGCCAAAAATTTGACAACAGATCTAATTGGAAGGGAAGGCATAGAAGGTATTTTGTTCACAAGTGTATACATAGGGGTGCCCCTCCCTTCATGCTTTTAGCCCACTATCCTTAATTTTCAGGGACCCTGGATAGCCACTGGTAAAGGTGAGATTGAGCCTATAGATGATGTGATGTAAGAGCAAGGGACAAGGAAGGATGCCTGGGTGGCTCAGTTTTTTAGCATCCAACTCTTGATTTCAGCTCAGGTCATGATCTCAGGGTTGTGAGATGGAGCCCTGTGTTGGGCTCCGTGCTGGGCGTGGATCCTGCTTAGGATTCTCTCTCCCCCTCTCCCTCTCCCCCTACCCCATCCCCTGCTTGAGCACATGCATGCTCTCTCAAAAAAAAAAAAAAAAAAGAGCAAGGGACAGGGACCCACACTGAAATAATGAATGGGTAGAGGCCCAGGGGGAGGTTGAGAGGGAGGCTGAAACTAATGGTGTAGTAGGAGAAGGGCTGCAAGCAGAGTCTCGGAATTCTCTAGTCCTACGTACCCTGATATGTGGTCTGCTTGACTTGCTGAGCAGCAGGGAAATTTGTCACAGATTCCTATGCCCCAAAATGCAGGATCCACTGACATTTTACATATCTGTAGGATGTTTCATCTCAGATAATTAACCAGAAAGCATATAATTATCTCATTTCTTTGACCTATTGCCCAGGGGTGGATGATCCAGATACAAATAATGGGCTCTTGACTTCTGATGTTAGATTTGCTTTCTTGGGATTAGGGATCAGCAGCATGAGTGTCATTCTGTTTTAAAAACCTATTTTGGTATCCCTCTAACATGTAATTAATTTGCTCATGTAATTTGCTCAAGTTTGGTCAAGTTTTTGACTTGAAGTCATTGTGTGGGTTAATGTGTAAATGCTTTAATGAGAGGACAAGCTTTGAGGACTGAAAGGCTGGAAGAAATACATGAGAAACTCTGGCAAGGCTGCCTACTATGTTTCTTGGCATGTAGCACACACTCAGTGCATGTTCGTTTCCTTCCCTCATTTGGCTCTCTTCCTAATTGCCGTTTCCCAAAATTCTCAGCAAAAATGACCTCATCCTCTATTTTGGAGCATCCCTTACCATGACTCCAGAAGATCAGGAAGAATATAACCAGTAATCTCAGACAAGATAATAAGAAATGAAAAAATAGAAGGAGGGGGATGACTCTTTATCATATGCTGAACACCTGTAATACATGTGTTAGGGATCCTAAGATGAGTTAAGACACCTTCCTAGCTGAAGGAGCTCACCATCTGGGAAGGGAGGTGTAGGGAGAAAGAATGTGAGGTTTGAGGGGTACGAGGACAGAACCTTGCATGGGATGCAGGTGAACTTAGAAGGGGCACCTAGTGTACATGGGATGGGCGGGCACAGGGGGCCATCAGGGAGTCCTTCTTGGGGCGATGATACTTAGTGGTGGGGGCTTGGTCTTAACACCTCTGCTGGACTACAGCTTTCAGGACCCTTGCTTCCCCAAGAGGGAGATTGGAATAGAAGATGCCATTTCCCTGGAAGTCCTGAAGAGAGCCAAAGAGCAGCCATTATTCATTTTGCTGTGGGGTTTTGGGCTATACAATGTGTATTAAGAGGCTTCTAAGTGGCCCCCTTTCCTGGGCACACACTGAATCCTGGTGGTGGTTTTAGGAAAATATATGAAAAGTCCACATGCCTAAGCCACAACCCTTGGATTTGGGTTCAGTAGATCTGGAGCAGGGCTATAGAATTTGGTTCTGAGGTAAAATCAGGGTAGACAAATAGCTGGAATAGAACGAGAAGGGTACTGGGAGAAGTAGCTCTGTCTACTACTTATTTTCACATATGTTATTTCATTTAAGCTTCAACATTTTGTGAGGGAGAGACTACACAGCTAGTTTGTGGATGAGAAAGCTGAAACTTCGAGAAGGTGAGGGAACTGCTTACCGTCACTGGGCTGGTGCCTGGCACCCCGGGCCTCGTGGTCAGTCCTCCGCAGGGCGACTCATGTGCACCTTCCACTGTGCAGCAATTCACTTAAACATTTCATCGTGTCCTTCACTTGGAGGTTTTTCTGATCATGAAGGAAGAAGAATACTAGTCCCACCAGAAAGTTCTAGATTTGGGGGAGTCAATTCCTTAACAATTCTCTGCAGGATTTTTTAAGGAAAATGGAACCATACAATGAACATTGTTCTCTACTGGAGTTTGTTAACAAATACAAAAGTGCTGCTTACTTGACTTGGACTTTTTTCCCCCTATAACGTGCCTGAATAAAATGGCAGTAGCCTGTAATAACACCAACGTAGTCATTTGATGCAATCAGACATGAAACGTATACAAGTTTCCTTTATTCCTTTTTCAACTATGTATTGAGCACTTGATATATACTAGGATTACCTTAAGTTACTACATGAGTTCTTGAATTTATTGGGAAAATTGGTAATTTAAGATGGCGATTATATAGATCTATATTTTAGAAAAACAGAAAATATGTTTGGCCCCATTTTATGCCATTGCTCTTGGTTATCATGTGTAGTTGGTAATATCTTCCAGTTTAAGTTTAGGTTCATGCCCTTTGATGGAATTGTTGGTCAATACAGCCCTCTACGGAGAGGAGGAAGACCTAGAATGCTTTGAGAGGGATTAGCCCTAAAAACTCAACTTCAAAATTTTTAGATTATATATACAGAGCTCTTTGGGACATCTGACCATTTCAAGAGGGTAAGTTATATGTGTCACCTTAATGTGAGCATCGTGTGGCAGGTAAGCGACAAGACTCAGAGGCCGCAGAGGCTTCCATGAGCCTTGAGCCCTCCTGCAACAGGACAGGGCCAGACCCACTGGCCAAAGTTCTGTTTGGAACCATAAGCCCTGTTAGCTTCCTGCTTCTCATCTGTGTGAGACCTGGCCACCACCCAAAATGTAAGCCCTCCTGGACAGGCTTGCATGTGCTTATTCCTGGGTTGTTTTGTGCATTTTAGCCCCTGACTCATCCTCCCACTGCTGTGCCTTCCGCCGGCCTTCCCAGCGTGTCCTCTGCAATCCCCATTCAGCTGTACAGCCCCCGCCCCCTCACACACTTGTTTGTCACAGAATGTTCCCTCCACTTCCTCACCTTCACCCAAACCCAGCTCCCCCCCAAAGGCAGGGGTTGCAAAGAGACCCCGCCCCTCCCCCCCCCCCCCCCCCGCCCCGCCCCAAGGACCAAAGAATTGAAATGCAGCAGGAACATCCTCTCAGCCCCCCTCTGCTACTTCATGTCTTTTCTCTGGTACTTGCTTGGGAAACCCCCTCTTTCTCTGAGGCTCTTGTAGTCCCTGTCACACCCTCCCCAGTCCTCACTGGGCACATGTGCCAACCAAATGTGCTGTAAGTGTGGATGTTTTCCAAGTCTTAGTAAAAGAGAATATAAAATGTCTCAATATATGTCTATTGGTTACATATTGAAACATGAGACTACTTTGGAGATATTGGGTAAAATAAATTATTAAAATTAATTTACTTGTTTCTTTTTGTTTCATAAATGTGACTACTGAAAAATTTTAAATTACCGAAATGGCTCCTGTTTGTGCCTTCTGTCATTATATTTCTATTGACTAACACTGGTCTAAGCACTGCCAAGTCCTATGTGGATATCACACTCTGGCCTATAAGTCTTCATTAAGCTCCTTGGTGATTTTGATGTGCTGGCTGAGGCTTTTTTTATGGATTAAAAAAAAAAAACTTTATTGATTTTTAAAATAGACTATAAAGTAAAGCATTTTCATTATATTAGAAAATGCAGATCATAAAATATTAATAAGTGACCAGGAGTCATACATATATGAAAGGGTATATATTGCTTTTTTGTAACTTGCTTTTTATACTTTCCAGCATGTCATAAACATCTTCCTGTGTCATTATATATTCGTCTGTGACAATTTTTTAAATGGTTGACTAATATTTTCCTATACAGGTATATACCCTAATTTGTTTTGCAATCTTTGCTAACTGGGCAGTATTTTTGAATTTTTCTGTTGTAAATGAGGCAGAGTGCTTGCTAAGAGGGAATTTGAAGTGGTTTTTAAAGAGAGGAACGTATTTAAAGATGCCAACATTTTCTAGCTATCAAAGAAGCAGGTCAGTCACAGAGGAGCCCACCTACTTATTTTCTGTCACACAATTGTCACATAATTTTAGAGTAATTGTTCTTGGGAAAATCCAGATAGGAGCCAGGTGCCCTCAGATGGGGTTGAGGTCCCCATGGCTGTGTGTGTGTGGGGGGAAATGGGTACAGACAAGGGAGAGAGCAGCAGGAGAGCTGAGAGTGCCAGACAGTGCACATGTCTAGGAAAGGTGACCAGTGAGTCCCTGCAGGGATTATGGAGGGTGCTCTGTCCTCAGAGAGCCCCAGGAATACTTGGAGCACACTCCAAAGTGGGCCCTGCGGTCTTGGTGCTCCTCAGCTGGAGACTATTAAGCCAATGATTGCTTGGGCTAAAAAAAGGCTGAGATTTCCAACCGTGATTGTTCCACCAGAGGCTCAAATCAAGTCACTTGAGGAAATACTCAAAGCTAAGGCTACCCCTAGGCAGGAAAAGTGTGCAAATTATTTATTGTGTGTCTTTGTGGATATGGCACACAATATAATAATAGTTAAACCAGACACACAATGTAATAATAATTAAGCCAGAACTGTCAGAGCCAATATTTTCTAATTTCAGGATTTCATCAGATATAAAAAAGGGGGTAAGTATCTTTGTCTTAAATGGATCTTTTCAGGGTTCCTGTAGTGTTCATTGCTGAATTTCCAAAGCAGGTGAAAGTGGGAGTCATATTGCCTGGGTTGGAATCCAGATCCACCACTAGTGATTTTGGACAAGTCACTTAATGTCTCTTAACTTCTCATAGGAGTTTTAGGAGAAATAAATGAGGTAGCTCATACAAAGGGCTGAGCACAATGCCTGGCATATGCTGAATACATACTAATTGCTGTTCTTACATTATTATCTTTATATTATTTCTCAGGTGTGTTATAATAGCTTCCTAAATGGTCTCATTACCTCCACTCTTCCTCTTTATCCAATACATTCTCCACAAAGCAGCCAGAAAGTTAAAAATTCAAACCTGATCATGTCATGCTCCTGTTTAAGGCCCTTCCTCCATCACTGTTCTCCCATTGCACTGAGGATAAAACCCAAACCCAAACTCCTTGCCATGGTCTGGAAGGAAGACCCTGCAGGATTTGACATTGCCCTCTCTGTGACAGCCCTCCCTTCACCACACTTCCTGTGCTCCAGCCCCACTGGCCTGCTTGCTGCTTCTTGAGCTTCCTGTGCTTGTTCTTGCCTGTATCTCAATCAGATGGCACCTCCCCCAGAGAGTCTTCCCTGGCCCTCCAATCTCAGTGACTCACCTGGCACTTATAATCGCATCATCTTGCTCTATTTTCTTCGCAGCACCATCCTTCTGTTCATTTATTTGATTTCATGCTTACTGTCTGCCTTCCTGCCCTGGGGTATAATCTCCCTTAGAGAAGGCACCTTTTGTGTTTTGTTCAGTACTAACCCCCAGAGCTGAGCCCAACCCATATTAGGAGCTCAAGAACTATTTGCAGAACAAGTGAATGAATGATGGAATGAATGGTCTTCATAATTACACCCTATTCAAAGAAAGATCAGTTTCCATCCATAGTTAGAAAGTGCTTTGATTGAAAAAGCATTTTAGTTGGAACATTAATGATGGAACTTGGAAGCAATAGAATCTTAAGGCCTGCCAATTTCTGATTTTTCTTTATACTGAAAGAATCATGGTTGGAAAAACAAATACTGTTAAAATGTCTATGCTTTCCAGAGCAATCTATATATTCAAAGCAACCCCTATCAAACTACCATCAACATTTTTCACAGAGCCAGAACAAATAATCTGAAAATTTGTGTGGGACAAGAAAAGACTCTGAATAGCCAAAGGAAAGTTGAAAAAGAAAACCAAAGCTGGTGGCATCACAATTCTTGACTTCAAGCTATATTACAAAGCTGTCATCATCAAGACAATATGGTACTGGCACAAAAACAGACACATAGATCAATGGAACAGAATAGAGAACCCAGAAATGGACCCTCAACTCTATGGTCAACTCATCTTTGACAAAGCAGGAAAGAATGTCCAATGGAAAAAAGACAATCTCTTCAACAAATGGTGTTGGGAAAATTGGACAGCCACATGCAGAAGAATGACACTGGACCATTTTCTTACACCATACACAAAAATAAACGCAGAACATGGATGAAAGACCTAAATATGAGACAGGAATCCATCAAAATCTTAGAAGAAAAAAAAAATTCCTAGAAGAGAACACAGGCAGCAACCTCTGTGATCTCAGCTGCAGCAACTTCTTGCTAGACACATCTCCAAAGGCAAGGGAAACAAGGGCAAAAATGAACTATTGGGACTTCATCAAGATAAAAAGTTTTTGCACAGCAAAGGAAACAGTCAACAAAACCAAAAGACAACCGACAGAATGGGAGAAGATATTTGCAAATGTTTTATTAGATAAAAGGTTAGTATCCAAAATCTATAAAGAACTTATCAAACTCAATACCCAAAGAATAAATAATCCAGTCAAGAAATGGGCAGAAGACATGAACAGACATTTCTGCAAAGAAGACATTGAAATGGCCCACAGACACATGAAAAAATACTCCACATCACTTGTCATCAGGGAAATGCAAATCAAAATCACAATGAGATACCACCTCACACCGGTCAGAATGGCTAAAATGAACAAGTCAGGAAATGACAGATGTTGGCGAGGATGAGGAGAAAGGGGAACCCTCTTACACTGTTGGTGGGAATGCAAGCTGGTGCAGCCACTCTGGAAAACAGTATGGAGGTTCCTCAACAAGTTGAAATTAGAGCTACCGTACGACCCAGCAATTGCACCACTGGGTATTTACCCAAAGGATATAAATGCAGTGATCCGAAGGGGCACCTGCACCCCAATGTTTATAACAGCAATGTCCACAATTGCCAAATTATGGAAAGAGCCCAGATGTCCATGGACAGATGCATGGATAAAGAAGATGTGGTATATATATACAATAGAATACTAATAAGCCATCAAAAAAAAAATGAAATCTTGCCATTTGCAATGACATGGATGGAACTAGAAGGTATTACGCTAAGCAAAATAAGTCAATCCGAGAAAGACAATTATCATATGATCTCACTCATATGTGGAATTTAAGGGAAAAAAACAGAGGATCATAGGGGAAGGGAGGGAAAAGTAAAATAAGACGAAATTAGGGAGACAAACCATGAGAGACTCTTAACCATAGGAAACAAACTGAGGGCTGCTGGAGGGGAGAGGGGTGAGGGGATGGGATAACTGGATGATGGGCATTAAGGAGGGCACATGATGTAATGAGCACTGGGTGTTATATGCAACTGATGAATCACTGAACTCTACCTCTGAAACTAATGATACACTCTATGTTAATTAATTGAATGTAAATAAAGCAAAATAAAATTTAAAAAGAAAAAGAAAGGATCATGGATTAAATGGCATTTCTCCTGGACATATGGGATCTTGAAAAGCTCACAGGGGCCATAGCTCAAGGGACATAAGAAATGACAAACTTGGGGTGCCTGGGTGGCTCAGCTGGTTGAGTGACTGCCTTCACCTCGGGTCATGATCCTGGAGTTCCAGGATAGAGTCCCACATCGGGCTCCCTGCTCAGTGGGGAGTCTGCTTCTCCCTCTGACCCTCCCCCCATCATGTGCTCTCTCTCTCTCTCTCTCATTTTCCCTCTCAAATAAATAAATAAAATCTTAAAAAAAAAAGAAATGACAAACTTGGAGGAGCAAGGCAAAGGCAGACTGTGGTGAAAATAATAGTTATGAGCCACTCGGCAGAGAAAAGGGGAGGGGAGGGGGTCTGAGCTCATTCTCCCTCTGCATGTTTCTGATGCAGTGTGAATTGTGAGTCGCTTGTGAAACATTGCTCTTTCAGAGCCTTCAGTCCTTTGCTTCCCAAGGCAGCCATCCCTTCCTTCTGAAATTCAATTAAATCAGCCCTAATGAGTGGCTATGCAGAAAGAGGGCTCTTATTTACAGAACACAGGGAACAATAACAAACCAGCATTAATTAGGATTGTTACAGCAAATCAGAAAAAATGATTCTCTACCTCGACAGTGGGCAGATTTCTTCTTTCAGACACCAAGTCTCAGACTTGAGAGAGAGAGGCCTTGTGGTCTTTGTTTATTGCCGTGAAGATGATGTTTAAGAAGAATACCACTAAATTTTTCTTTTGTTCTACAGTCTTGTGTCAGTCCAGCCAATCATGAGTCACTATTTTTCTGTCTGTTGCCATACTGAATTTTCTGAATAACACAGGCAACCACATTTTAACCACAATGGTAAAATACTTTTTTTTTTTTTTTGTAATTCTGTAGGCAAAGGGCCACGTCAGTAGGAGGGTTTGACATACGGATCATGTTTATCCTTTGATCATCTGTCATTTTGTTAGAAGAAAGCATATGGATCCTTTGCTCTGTTTCTAAAATAGATTTGGAGGAAGTGAGGAATTAATCTTAACCTTAAACACATTGAGCCCAGTATTTCCTATCCAACTGCAGAATGCACTATCTAGTTTCCTACACCTCGCCCTTGCTAAGTTTAGGTCCTTTGGGCCAGCTGTTAAGAAGGAAAAGAAAGGGGGAAGGGAACGTTGCTTTAGATGGATAAGGCACTGCACTGTCCTTTATCAATCCTGGCTTATTTCCTCACTGCTTCATTTCCCATTCCCTACTGTGACAGAACTGAGCAAGACCAGAGATAATAACTCTTGTGATTTTTCAGACCTTTGTTCCAAAATGGGATTGGCACCGTGTTCCACTTTGTTGTTATGTACAGTCAGCCCATCCATGACGTATGTCTTGCCCATCTTGGTACTCTCTAGAACAGCAAAGTTTGGCCTTGCTTTTTGGAAAATTGATGCTAACAAGGGAGGCTCCTAGCACATCTTCAACTCACCTGCCCTGCACATAGATGGAGCTGGTGCTGAGCTGCAACATGCGGAGAATTTGTGTTTTAAAATTTTTTCTTCTTTAAGTTTAATGCTGCTAAGGTGACTGACTTTGCAGGCAATTCAGTCAACACTCTTCAACTTTTAAGGACAATGAAGCTATAGCTATTGCAGATGGTGGCGCTTATGCATGGTGTTCTGCTCCGTACTTAGCACCCAGACCTGGCTCATGATGAGTGTTCAGTAAATGCTTTGTGAATTGAACTTGAATTAGTATCTAAGTGTCTGTTGGGCTGCTGGTGACCCTCTAGTACAGCTGAGCTGGTCCCAGAGTGTGGATCTTCCCAGCGCATTTCAGTGGAGGGGCTGCCCCTGCACTGCTTCTCCCCACCTCCCTTCAGCCTGCTGCCCACTCATTTCCCATGCCCTCTGCCAGAGCAGGCTTCTGCTTTCCACACGGGCATGGAGAGAATCAGTGCACTCCTGGCAATATCTCTGGGTCCCACGGCCTAGCGACATGGCAAAACTTGGTGAAAATTTGTATGAAATGAGCCGTGTGAAGGAAAAATAACTATGAAAAATCTCCTGCCATCCGATGAAATCAGAACTGCCTTTTCCCCTTTATTTGTAGAAATTTTAAAGCACTCCTAATGACTAGGCAAAGATGAATACAATGAACACGTGTGTCACCATCATCCAGCTTCAACTGCTGTCCATTTTTTGCTGCTTTCATTTATGAACTTCTTCCAGTTTTGTGTGTTTGTGTGTGAGAGTGAAACTTCGCCTTACATAATGTGAGCTCTACGTATTTCCATCTCATTTAGGCAAAAATAAAATTCCGTAAGTGAAAACTTTACTACCGAGTCTTTTGTAGGAATGCCCTATTTTTAGGTCCTGGGATCGGCGGTTCCAGAATGTTTCAATTAAATGCTCGTAATGTAGAAAACAGCCTTTTTCCAAGGCCTCATGTCCCCTCCATCAGTGGCTTTCGGCCACTTCCTTCTGTCTGATTGAATTCTTAAACGTGTCCCTGGTGGGCTGCTGGTGGAGTTGTGTTGCTTTGTCAGTCTGTCTGCTTTTGGCATCCACACACAGCAAGTACAAGCTTCCTTTGGGCGTTTGAGACCATTGGAGCTCAAACTTTTCTTAAATGCTGTATTTTCAGTGAATGTTCTTTTGTCACAGTGCAATGACCCATTTTTTTTCAACCACAGAGCTGATGGAGATGGGCTGCCAAGTCACACTGGGGGACTGACTCAGAGACGGGAGCTGTGGGCAGAACCCTGTGCACATGATAACCTGGCTATGTGTGGTTTTTATGGAATACTTTCATCTTATAGATTGTAGTCTGCTATTGGTGCAGTTGAGAAAGATAAAGTGATGTCATCTGTTTTGATTTGCATGCTGATAAAATCGGAAAAATCAAAAGGAGTCCATAAAATTACCAGACTGTCTCATGAAAATTACTCCTTGACCAAATGTTTTTCCTTGGTTCTAATGATTGATGATGAATTTGAACAGATCAGGAGAGAATAAGCCTTGTCTTTGTGATATACATGCTTCTGTCCCTGCACAGTTTTCAATATGTCAGTCTTTTCCCCACTTAGATTAGAACAGACTCGACAGGATGATTTATACACAATGTTAAAATGGGACTTGGAAGAATGAGTTTCAGATGTGCCATGAAGTACGCGCAGCCCAAAGGAGCAGTAAAGTGATTGCAGTGGTCCTCGGCCTACTCCCCCAAGATCCTTTCCTTGTCCTTCCCTGGCAGACTGTTTCCCTGGCTTCTCTGTCACTTGGCTCCCTGTTGAATTCAGCTAGTGGGAAGACTGAAGGGTGGGAAGAAGGGATAAGCCAAGTGCATTGCCTCAGTAAGAAGTTACCACAAACTTGTGATATAAACAATACAAGTTTAGTATCTTACAGTTCTGGAGACCAGAAGTCTGAAATAAGTCTTACTGGACTAAAATCAAGGAGTTGGCAGGGCTGCCTTACTTCCGGAAGCTCTAGGGGAGATCCCGTTTCCTTTCCTCTTCCAGTTTCTAGAGGCTGGAGATTGGGGTGGGGACACATGGGGGAACCTGTTTGCTTTGGGCAATGATGTGAGAATTAGCAGAGGCCCTACCTTGTCTCCTTGTCCCTCCCTCTCTGGGCCAGGATGTGCAACAAGGTGGAGCTGCCGGAGGGATGGCAGTGATTTGAGCTACATGGGGCCTCTGGTTTAGACCAGTCCAGCATCTCAGTGCAGATATGAATAGCTCCCTAACCAAAGGTTCTGTTCTATGAAAAAGGACTATTGAAGACAAGCTGTCAAAGCATTTGTGGAAAGTGGCTTTTTTTTTTTCTTTTTCCCCTGAAGCTCTTCCATTTACTTTCTGCATGATCTTGAACAAATCATCTAGTTTTTCAGCCTCAGGGTCCTCATCTGTTAAAATGAGACAATCATACTTATGAACTTCAAAGGTCTGCATGAGGGTGAACAGGGGGTAATATATGGAGGAGAATCACTAAATAAATGTAAGTTTTCTATTGGCTAATTCTAAAAATACTGAGCACCTCCCATGGGCTGGTTACTGTCCTAAGTTCCTTCTCTTGTGGAATTTTCTGTCTATTGTGAAGATAAACATTATTCAAATAATAACACTAACGTATATCTAGAAATAAGCATGGCTTGAAAGGTACACGGTTCTTTGAGAACATATGAAAAAGAAGCCTGACTTTAACCAGGGGTTCAGGAAAGTGCCTGGGCTGTAATTTGAAGGATGAGCAGGAGTTAATTAAAAATTAAATGTAAAGTAATTGGGGGAACAGCAGGTACAAAGGCCCTGGGGTAGGATGGCATATGTTGTCCAAGGCCATGAAAGAAGCCCAAAGAGCAAAAAGAAAGTACAAGATGAGGCTGGGGAGGAAGGTGAGGCCAGACCATGCAAGACCTTGGCAGGATTTTAGTTCTTAGGCAAAAGCCAATGGGGAGACAATGAAGGATTTTAGGCAGTGCATGTGTGTCTGTGTCATAGCTTTATGATTTAGCAGATCGCTCTGGCTACTGCATGGAGAACAGATTGGAGAGGGTCGAAAGAGAAGATGAGGGGAGATCAGCTGGAGGGGACTGGCATGACCTAAATCGGAGCCTGGGTGATAGCTTGGATTAGGTGAGCGCGGAGACTGAAGGAGAAGCAGGGTCTCGGCTTGCACCTGGGGTGAATGGTGGTACTGTTCTCAGAGGCAGGGGGAACTACAGAGAGCTCGTACTGGATGGGGACCGATCATGAATTTGGTGCTGGATATGCTGAGTTTGAGGAGTCTGGGTGACAGCCAAGAGGAGAAGTTCCATTAGCCACTCAGGAGAGGTCCACTCTGGAGTTAGAGCTTTGGGCATCATGGGCTTATCAATAGTAACTACTTGGGCATAGATAAGATTGTCTTTCAGACAAGCTAACGTGTAAGGAGGGTTTATTCTGTGCCGGGCACAATTCTAAGCACTTTACCTGTATTAACTCATCTAATCTCCGTAACTGCCCTTTGAAATATTTCCCCTATTTTACAGATGAAGAAACCGAGGCAGCAGAGTGTTTCCATACTTGCTCAAGGTAAAACAATTAGTGAGTCTTGGGACCAGGGTCCAAACCCAGGCTGGCTCCCGCACCAGTGTTACTAGCCGCTTCACCACACTGCCTCTCTGCATCAAGGCTCATGGCTCCTTCCTAGGATGCAGACTGTTCTAATACACACGCTTTCTGGCAAAAGCTGTGCCGTTTATTTTCCGGGAGGTACAGGAGATGTTGGTGTTTCTGGTTGCCACGGTTTGCATAATATGCATTCCTCACCTGCTGGAATCCTCCTGCTTTGAGTAGCTGCTGCCAGAAGGCACAAATATGTGCCGGCAGCAAAGCAGAGCTCGTGCAGAAGAGGGCGAGGATGAAGAGAGGCGTGCGGCAATTGCCCTCTCAAGCAAAAACACGTTCGAGATGCCTCGGGGCTGCCAAAGGGTTCCCCGTCTCTCCATGGAGGCAGGCTGAGCCCACAAACAGGCAGCCACTGTTTGCAGTAAAACCAGGATCGTTAATACTTACAGCCCAGGAAAACTTGGCCCTGACGTTAAACAATGAGTTGTCTGCATTTTCACGTTGCCAAGTGAAAAAGGCTCACCAACTTTACCTAAAATCCTAACGGCGCTTTGGCGCAGCACAGGCAACTTCAAAGAGCAATTGCCTCCAGTGAGTGGGTGTAGTTCCACGCCCCCAAGAGTGGGGGGAGGGGTGAGCCTCACATAAGTTATAGAAGCTCTTGATCAGAGCTACAGACGGGCGGGTTCTGAGTGCAACGCGCTTCATCCTAAGAGGGGGCCGCGTCCTTTCCTGCGGTGTTGTTGCAGTTGCCAACTGGTTCAGCCGAAGGCAGCTTAATGCCCCAGACAACGATTCAGTAAGGATGAAGCAGGGTCACAGCGGACGGTCCTGTTGCACAGCTGAAGAACATTAAGTACGGCACGCGGTGTGCCGGCCCCTGCAGCAAAGTGGCCCATGTGCCCAGCCTGCTAAAGATGCAGCGGCGAGTGGCCGGGCTGCACCAGGAACACGAACTCTCACCGTGTTCCTGTCCGTCACACCCACTGGGTCCTTGTGCTTGGGATGGGTCCCACTGCCTCCTGGCTCCCTTCTTCACGGCACTGCCGAGCAGTTTGCTTAAGACATCATTTCCGAGACCGGAAGGCAACCGGAAGTAGTGCGCTCACATTCAGAGCAACGTTCGGGAGCTCCCATTCAGGCACCTACTGTCTCTTGTTGCAGGAGCTTCAAAGAAGGAGACACAGATTTGCCCTCAGGGGCCTGGGGTCTAATGGGGATGTGATTATCAGTGATAAACCTCATGCATTCAGAAAAACTGGTAGGCTTCTGAAAACGGGGTGTCAGGGTGGATATTCCAGGTATAGAAACAAACTCACTTGGCAACCTTAGGTTTTAACCTAATACGTGACTGCCTTCATGGTAACTTGAGCTCTCTCCACACAGGATGAGTTGTCTCATGAGAGAGTACACTTCTGTGGTATTTGTATAAAGAGCAGAAGACCACAGGTTAAGGGGGTTCTTACTTTGAGGTTTGGACTTCATGCCCTGCAGAGTCCTCTTCTACTCAGTTTCTGTTTTTCAAGCCCTTCAAGATGACTCCCCCCCTGCCCCCAGAACGTTTTGGCTTACTAAGAAGAAAGGTGAATGAAAATATGCAGAGATAATTTAAGAGTTTAAAAAGTTTTTTTTTTTTTTTGTATTGGGAGACTAGATGAATATGCAGCATTCTCTAAATATAGTGTTCTATGTAAATTGACACTCTTTTCATAGAAATAACTTCAATAGAATTGAGTGATAGGATAGTCAAAATTATTTTTAAATGTTCCCAAAAGATGGAGCAAACTGCATGGTTCATATGGCCAGGTAGGATTTTTAAGAATATGGTTAAGTTATTGTTTTTTAAAATAGGCAATACAAGCACATCTTAAATAATTCAAATATACCAAACAATCCTGCCTGCCACTTCGGTCCTCTAATTCCCTAGGGAGCCTCCCCAGGGGCAACCGCTGTTAACAGCTTCTTATGGATTTCTCCAGAAAGAGATATACCTAAACAAGCATGTGTGTGTGCAGCATGCTCTGCACACTCTTCTAAAGATTATATTTTGAAAATGTTTCTGTATCATTGCTTAAGTATATGTAAAGCTGCAGAAGATTTTGTATATTATATATTTATCTATAGTATATATTTTTGATATATCTGTATGTGTAGATAGACTATGCTATCATTAGGTACTATATAGTATAATAGTGTATAATATAGTACATTATAGTGTATAGTATACAGTATGCCGTAGTATATACTAGACTCTGCGTAGTAGTTCTTTGTATCCATGTTCCATAATTCATTTAACCTTGGACTGGTCTCGTTGTGACACCACTATCATCTCCCTCCTTTCCGATTAGAATGTAAAACTCCACAAAAGCAGGGACTTTGTCTCATTTGTACCCAAAACCCACATCACTCAGAACAGTAGCTGGAATGTGACAGGTATTCAATAAATATTTGGTAAAGGAGTGAATAAATTGCAGGAAAAATATTTGTTTAAATTTACTTAAAAAAAACTTTTATTAACAACCAACAAATTTTTTTTTTTTAAAGATTTTATTTATTTATTTGACAGAGACACAGCGAGAGAGGGAACACAAGCAGGGGGAGTGGGAGAGGGAGAAGCAGGCTTCCCGCCGAGCAGGGAGCCTGATGCGGGACTCGATCCTAGGACTCCAGGATCATGACCTGAGCCGAAGGCAGACGCTTAACGACTGAGCCACCCAGGCGCCCAACAAATTTTTTTTTTTGAAGATTTTATTTATTTGCGAGAGAGAGAATGAGAGACAGAGAGCATGAGAGGGAGGAGGATCAGAGGGAGAAGCAGACTCCCTGCCGAGCAGGGAGCCTGATGCGGGACTCGATCCCGGGACTCCAGGATCATGACCTGAGCCGAAGGCAGTCGCTTAACCAACTGAGCCACCCAGGCGCCCAACAACCAACAAATTTTTAAAAATTGTTTCTATTATAGCAGCAATATATCCTCATTATGATATTTGGAAAAAATCAGGAAAATAGAGATGTTAAGAATCATAGTCCAGGGGTCCCTGGGTGGCTCAGTCGGTTAAGCGTCTGCCTTCGGCTCAGGTCATGATCCCGGGGTCCTGGGATTGAGCCCCACAACGGGCTCCCTGCTCATCGGGGAGCCTACTTCTCCCTCTCCCTCTGCCTGCCGCTCCCCCTGCTTGAGCTCTTTCTCTCTCTCTGTCAAATAAATAAATAAAATCTTAAAAAAAAAAAAAAAGAATCATAGTCCAGTTGCTCAGAGACTACCACTGTTAACATTTTGGTATCTTTCCTGTCAACTTTTCCTCTATATACATTTTAATGTAGCTGTGATTTCATTTCTCCCATAAGTTTTTATCCTGCTTTCTTTCTGATAGCATTCTAACATATACATTTTTATTCAGTTTGCTAAGAACTTCATAAGCATATTTTGAAATGGTTACTCTATAAAGGAGATACATTTTTAATTATTCACATTCTCTTCTGTCTTCTTTTCACATTGGCCAAGGTACTTCCTGCTCGGTGTGGGAGTGACGTCAGGAGCAAGACTGAGGTAATATTAGCCTTTGACATGCAAATAGGATTAGGCTACAGGAGAAAGGATTTGCTATTCCTTTGGCCAAAGCCCTTTCTGGAAAGCTACAATCAAGCCTGGATGACCCAGACCATAGAGTTCTCCTGTGGCATAGAGAATATGCTCCTTTGGGCCTCAACAGCAAAGCATGAAGCTTGTTGCCCAGTGGATGCCAGGCTATGTTTAAGACAAAGGAAGCAAAGTAAAAGTTTTCTCTCTTTCCGTCCCAGATGCAGGTAAGGGAGAGAGAGGAGAGGGGAAGGGAAGAAAGTGAAAGAATTAAGTGTGGGTCTCAGTTTACTGTGCATTTTATAACTGGAGGGAGCAAAGAAGCTCCAGGAAACCTACCCTGTCCCCCACCTCCCACCTCCTGTCACTTATCTTTAAGATTTTAGGAGGAGACTTCTGTGCGTGATAACGGTTGCTCTGGCTGATTAAGAAGAAGAGCTGCGTGGTCATATTGCACCCAGAAAAGGGTCCAGTTGCCACTTTCTGGAACACCCCTCTATTCCCAGAGGTATCCATACTGAGTTGAAAGCCAGTGAGCCTGTGTGGATTGTTGTGGTGGAACAAGGTAACCCAGCAGCAATGCCTGGGGGTGGACTGTAGGCCAGGGGCTAGATGGGGTCTGTGACAGCTGCTTAGGGGTGTTCAGCCATCAGAAGCCAAGGCAAGGCCTAATCAGCCAAGGTGCACATAGAGCCTTGGCAAAGCCAAGAGATGAGGTTGAGCTAAACTAGCAGCAGTCTCCATCAGCGAGTGTTGGCAAGCCACAGAGCAGCCTTGGGTCTGCTCCAGAGACCAGAGGAGGAAGCAACACTGTGCTTGAGGACACCTTTTCATTTTTGCTGCCAAAAGCACAGATAGGATGCCCCCATATGGTCAGATGCCATCTTAATGAGAGAAGCAAGGGAAGCAGAACTATGTGAGAGATTTAACCTTTTGACCAAGGAGGCTGAATACCACCTAAATTATCAATGCAGCCTAAGCTTTAAATCACATCAGTGAATTAATCCCCCCCCCCCCCCCCTAATCAGTGGAGTAAAACCAGAGGAATTAGAGGTTAAATAAATGATGACTACAGCTTCTTGCATATACGGGTTGAAATGAGATTTATATTTTGTGATCCCTACTGAATATACTACTTCATTGAGTGACTGAATCATAGTGAATTTACCCATTCCCTTCTGGTTGGAATTGAAGTTTCTCTAGTTTGGCATTGTTAGAGATGTCGTATGAACAACTTTATGCATTTAAACTTGTGGCACACAGGAGGCATTAAACAAATAGTTTTTCAATTAACTTTAAAATGACATTTTCGCTGGGAATATAGGATAGCTTATGTATGAGATCTAAGCCTCCATATAACAAGGCAACACCTTGCTTCTTGTAGTGGAAGATGAGCCCATAATAAAGTGGATTGGTAAGAACCAGAGTAAAAAAAGATAATTGACCTTCTCTGCATTATAAATGAAAAGAATTTTTGGATTATGGGACTGAGAGAGAAGAGAGATGAGGGTAAAGCAGTCCATTCTGAGAAGGGGTGAAGAGACTCCTAGGAATAGAGATATCAATCCAGGAATTTTAAGTTGCCTGTCATGTATGTCCTGCCATTGCCCCCATCTTTGACCAAGTCTTCTATACTCACCAATACCTCTCTGATGGTTTTATTTATTTTGTTGGTTTGTTGATTGGGGGTGATGAAAATTAAGCAAAGGGGTTGAATTCAATATCTGGGTCAATATGAGGAGGAATTGGGACCACACAGGTGAGATGATCTATGATGATCCTTGAAATGAACATTTCAGGGCCAGTGGGAGCTCAGAGCTGGAAGTGACGACAAGAGCTTCAACTTCCTTGGTCCTAGCAATTCAGAAATGTTGGGAGGCCATGGAAATTTCCCAATTAGTGGAACAGGGAATTGAATAAACCTTGTGTATTTATTAGGGGGACACTAGTTGACAAACTGTATTTATGTATATCTTTGCCATCATCATCCAATGGAAAGGGGGGCTTCCCCTCGCTTGTGTTAGAGATCCCCTCGTCTCTCGTGTCCTCTGTGGCAGAACAGATCCATCATCAGCCTATTAGAGGATAAAAACAATAGCAGGTGGGAGAGAATTCATGGAAGAAACTACATATGGGGATATAATTACAGTAGCTTACATTATTTATTTTAGGTAGCATAAGTTAGTAGGCTAATTGGCTCTTCAAGACTGCAATTTCTCCCTATTCCTATCCCTACTCTAAGTTATTTTAATACATTCTTGTCAAGGAAGAAGCATAAAATTTGTAGGGACCTTGGGTCTGCTGTTTGGTTCCACGTTGAAACTGGTCTCATAGCTATTTAAACTTTAGCAAATTTCCTGGACTCTTCCTCAGTCAAGAAATCTCTCAGAACAAGTTCTCTTTCGTCAGCACGTACCTCTTTCTTACTTTAAGAAGAGCCCTGTGTGTTCTCTATCTATGCCCATGAACCCTTTCTAGAGGTCTTGCTTTGGTCACTTAACACATTTCTTTTGTGGTGGCCTCATGAATTGCCTGCCTGCCCCCCACCCTTCTATTTTCTCACCTTTTTGTTTCCTCTTTTTGCTTCATTTCCTCTCAATTTTGCTTAGGCTGTTTGCTCACCATCCTTATTGCAAGAGGTCAAGCCTGCCTGGCCCACATCTGTGTTCATTATCAGCACAGTTAAGCCCATATTTGATCTTACAACTCTCTCATATCAAAAATGGCTTACAATGTAGCACCGAAGTGTTTGGGGAGACAGACTTTCCTCCAAGAATCTTAAACATTGAGAGGTAGGAAAGTCATCACAGCATATGATTAATAGAGCATGAATAGGCCTTCAAAACAGGCTGAACATATTGCCAATGAAAGGAGATTATAGACTAGCACCAAAAAAAGCAGTAAACTTAATTTAAAACATGACTAAATTTTATAAACTGCTAACATCCCAAAACAGAATTTCCAAAGCTAGACTCCATTTCAAATTCCTTTACTCTTGACTTGAGCATTAGCTGTACTTGGCAAGCAGGCTGGGAGTTCAAGGCCCTGCCCGGTACCACCAGATGCCTTATATCAGCCTGAAAGCATGGAGTTGAAAACAGCCTGATAACCTGACTGTAGGCAGTCTGAAGCTTTGCATAAGGTATAACATGAGGCTCGTGGGAGAAGTACGATAAATCTCATTAGCAGACTGCCCCTGCTTTCCAGAGGCGGAAAATGGGAATAGAGAAAATATGGAAGTGAGGTGGGGGATACCACAAGTAGAAGCTACTCTTGTTGGGGCGCCTGGGTGGCTCAGTCGTTAAGCGTCTGCCTTCAGCTCAGGTCATGATCCCAGGGTCCTAGGATCGAGCCCTGCATCGGGCTCCCTGCTCAGCGGGAAGCCTTCTTCTCTCTCTCCCACTTACCCCGCTTGTGTTCTCTCTCTGGCTGTCTCTCTCTGTCAAATAAATAAATAAAATCTTTAAAAAAAAAAAAAGCTACTCTTGTTGCTTTCACCTTCAGAAATGAGAAGTTGGAGGATATTTGAAGGGTGGGAGCATGGAGATTGGTAGGAAAAAAAAAAAAAGCAACAACAAAACCCATTATTACTCTGTAGAGCAAATATTCGCAGGAAGTTTTCCTGGGTTGAGACATCTCTGCTAGGCTAAGTTCAAAGGAGTGTTTTTCAACTGGTGAACTTTTTTCCTTTCCTTCTTCCTCTTAGCACAGCACCTCATGTTTAGTGAATGCATTGAAGTCTTCATACTTTAATGTGCTTTAATGTTTCAGTTAATGTGATGTTTAATAATAAGATCAAACTACATATGGATAGAACTTGATACATTAATGGTATCTTTCACGACATACAATAGCTCATGTCATCACAACAACCAGGAAGGTAAACAGGGCAAGTACCATCCATCCCATTCTACATAAGAGGAAACTGAGACTCAGGGATTCGTTTGCTCAAGGTTGAACTACTGCAAGAGATAGAATCGAAACCCATGTTTTCTGATTTGGAAGCACTTGCTTTCCTACTGTTAGATCTCTATTCACACAGGCTTTCAGCCCCGGGTAATAAGAATTTAATGATATGAGCTCTTTTCTTGACCTTGGTTGTATTTGTCTTAGTATAGAATATGTAAATGGATTTTCTTCCTCTGACTATGGCATCAAGCACTTATTCAACCAGCATGTTGAACATCTGATAGAGTCAGGCCCTGAACTCAGCTCTGGGACTACAAAGACCAAGAAGATGTAGCCTTTGTTCTTAAGTTGCTTATTGTTTATCCCAGGGGACATGACCATGGGAAGATAAGTTACAAAATTATTTAATAGATTACCCATAGAGATATATGAACAAGAAGGTATGGAAACACTGAGGACACAGCATCTAATTTTACTTGGGGGAGTTGAGAAGGGGGTGATATTAGAGCTTTGTCTTCGAGGAGGAGAGGGGTCTGCCAAGCAGAGGAGAGGGGAAGAGTGTTCTAGGGAGAAGTTCTAGAGCATGTATCACATGGAGTGAAGAATGCGCACAGTGGTCTGAAGCATGCTGTATGTGGTAGGGAGGTAAGGCTGGATAGGGTAGGAAGGGAAGACTTGTAAAGATCTTTGTAGGTCAAGCTAAGCAATTTGTGTTTTATCATGTAGGTACCAGGGGATGTACCATGGTCGGGTAGCTCTAGCTGATTAAGAAGAGCTATGTGATCATATTGCACCAGAAAAGGGTCTGGTTGTCCAGAGGATTTTAAGCTGATAGTTTGATGTGTAGAGGAAGATTCAACAAGATGGGCATATTGATATTAACCCTTTGGGACTCAGTATAACTTGTCTGAAAATTAATTTTTATACTTGTAGTGTGGTGGTTCTCAAATGTTGGTATGTATCCAGAGGGCTTGTTAGAAGATGGATTACTGGAACCTACCCCCAGAATTTCTGATTCAGTAGGGCTGGGTAGGGTTGGAGAATTTGCATATCTAAGAAGTTCCCAGGTGATACTGATGCTGCTAAGTCCAGAATCACATTTGAGAACTATTGCTTTGGGGAAGGCTTCTTTGCCTGGAGAGGACCTAATTTATTAACAAAGCAAAATTAAAACAAGAGGTATTTATTCAGGTATTTGAGATTCGATAAAGGTTTTCTAAAAAAATTCTGAACCAAGGATTGCACTCATCATCAAATAATATAAAAAATAGAAGAATGCATGAGGCACGGTGTTAAATGCTTATGCAAAGGAAGCATTTAATTGGACATGGCTCCTTGCTCTTGGAAGTTCATGATGATGTCTTGGGAAAGGCTGCAATGGATAACTGACCATCCTTCAGTTTATCTAGTGGACCTTCTCCTGTTTTTATTCCAGAAAAGACTCAGAAAACAGAACTGTAGCTGAGATTGAAGTTGTCATAAATTCTGAGATTTTCACCAAAATTATTTTGTCTCATTGGCGAAATTCTGGGCCGGAAGGAGGAAGTGTGCAGCAGTCACAGACCATCTTATCGTGTGACAAAATCGTCTTATGACTAAGAATCATCTGACAATTAATGGAGCAGAGATATGAAAAACCAAGAGCTGAGTAATAAGAGGAACACCACCATTTGGAGTGAGGAACTGGATCATGTAATAAATGTAAGACACGGCAGAGCTTTTTGTTTGTTTCTAAAATAGATGTCTCTAGAATTCTTTGCTTCAACCTCTGCTCTAGCATGTAGTATCCTTTGTCTCAATTGTAGACATCCTCTGAATGTGACATCAGTGGGTTTTAGTCGAGCCTTCCAGCGTCTATGGCAAATAACCCTCTCTTGACTTTCAGTCTGCTTGCTCATTCTGGGGAGTCTGTGTCATGAAATATTGATAGAGAAGATTACTTCAGAGCAACACATACAGAATGAATGATGCTTCTTTGATGTGTTAAGCCATCTTCCTGCCTTCAAGATTGTGAGGGAAAAAATAGCCATTAGAAGAAGCCATTCTTAGCAGGACTCCTCTCTTGATTGGCACTTGCACTTAAATACACAGGACAGGTCTCGGGCCTCTCTTCTCCTAAGTGGCACTAAGCCAGCTCTCTCCAGTGTAACACCCTGATGCCCTGGCCCAGGCGATTGCTCTGTTTGCAGTGTGTGAGAAGATACCACGGTCCATCTGGATTACTCCAGTCCACTCATATCTCACCTGCCTGCCTCTGATGGCCTCTGTGTGTCCTCCCCTCTCTTTGGATGGGGTCGTTTCCAATTGCTGTGCCCAGACACACAATGGGCTTGAACCCATTATGGGTATAAAGCCAAACTTTGATTCGCAGGTGAAAATAATTTTTGGCTACAACTACATAGAACCATAACAACAATGGTGGCAGCAGCAACTCACTTTTCTATGACCCTCCCTAAGAGCCAGGCACTGCCCTAAGCACTTGACATATATTAATTTATTGAACCCACATGAAAGATCCAGTGAAGTGCATTCTATTATTATCCCCTTTTCAGATGAGGAAACTGAGGCCCAAAGAGGGTAAGGAACTTGCCTGATTCCGCAGATAGCAAGTGGCAGGGTTGCGCTTCAGAATTTGTGCTCCTGACACATCCTGCCGAGGATGAAATCCATGTTCTTCCAGTTAGATGTTCACTAAGCTAATTCCTGCTCATTCTTCATGATCAGCTCACCTGTCCTCTTCCCCGCAGCTCTGCCTGCTTTCCTTCCCACTCCTTCCCTGACGAAGAAATTGCTGCTTTATCTGTGCTCCAGTAATCCCTCCTATACACCTCAGTAATAATGCTCATCCCACTGAGGCTGATGCAGTAATCATGCCGATAGCCTGAGAGTGAGCCTGTGACTTCCTCATGCCCGGGGTCTTCTATTTCCTGTGAGCTCTAAAGAGCTGTTGGCCCTCTGTAATTCCTGTTGTTGAGTGGGAATTCTGACATCTAGTGTATGATTTTTAGAAGGAAGTTACATCTCACTTCAAATACATTTTGAAACCTGACCATTTGAGTCCTGAATCGAATTTCATGAAATTATGCAAACAATATGAACAGAATGGCCAATATATACTTTGACACTGTATTAGGTCAAGGGATACAACTGTGAGCAAAGCAGACACAGTCCCAACATTACGGACCTTAGTGACTAGTGTGGGAGGCCGATTACCTAATTATGGTGGCAGGGACCGGATATTGTAATAATGTACAGTAGAGGGGCTAGCTTGGCCTGTGGAGGAAGGCTTTCCCTGAGATTGTGGTATCTAAACTGAGGCCTAAGGGGAGAGTAAGAATTAGTCAGGTGAAGAGGGTGAGAATTACATTCTGTGCTCTGACTTGCTTATAAAATGGCAATGTTCTCGCCCACCCTGTAGGTCCTTATATTCTTTTTTTTTTTTTTGAAGATTTTATTTATTTGACAGAGAGAGCACAAGCAGAGGGAGAGAGGGAGAAGCAGGCTCCCTGCTGAGCAAGGAGCCCGATGTGGGACTCGATCCCAGGACCCTGGGATCATGACACGGGCCAAAGGCAGCCGCTTAATGGACTGAGCCACCCAGGCGTCCCGTCCTTACATTCTTTTAAGACTCAGATAAAATTCTGCTTTCTCCGGAACTTTCTCTGAATAGTTTAGCTTTATGACTTATTTCTTCTGGACTTCTATATTCAATAACTTTAAAAAATAAATGTGAACCTGAGGAATGGGGCCCATGTCTGAGATACTGCCTTATTTCACAGAATCTTCAAAACAACCTCGCCAGTTAGGCATTAATATCTTTCTTTTTTCAGATGAAAAAACTGAGGTTTGGTGAGGTTGGGTGATTTCCCTAAAATCTCGCTATCAGCAGGTGTGAAGGGGAGAGGTGGATTTCACATTTAAGTCGGTTTGACTACTAGTTTTCACAGCAGTTCTCAGAAGTAAGTATTATCATCCCCATTTCACAGATGGAGAGACTGAAGCCCCAAAGGACGATTGGCCCAAAGTCACAAAGCTCCTGAGTGTGGCAACATCAGGATTTCTGTTCACGTCTGTTTCACTCCAGAGACGGTGCTGCAAAGGGCTGGTACTGAGGCAGGAACCTGTGGCCGGTACTCTTTCTGATCTGAGCCCACACACCACCTCTGTGACTGCTCTCTTGGGGCACAGTTAGGAGGCACTCTTGTGGCTGCAAGAAACTCCTGATTCTTGTTACCATGGGGTGGCCCATCCGTGGACCAGTGGCATCACCATTGCCTGGGAGTTTATTAGGAAAGGGAAATTTCAGGCCCTATCCTAGACCTCTGAAATCCAAATCTGCATTGTAACTAGATTCCCTGATAATCCCAGATGATGCTCATTAAATTTGGCAGAGCTCTCATCTAGAGTGTGCCTTAGAATTGCCCTTGCAATGGTACATTAGGAAGGGTTGGCCTTCCTGGCCCAAGGATAGGTCATTTCTGAGACTATTCGGACTTTCAGGGAGAGTCCTGGGGCTCTGAACTGAGCTGGATTTTCTTATTGAGTCCCAGGAGGTCCTGGAGACCTATGGAGACAGAATCCACAGTGGGCTTTTTGAACTGGTGTCCAATATATAAAGGGCCCCACTAGGATTGCTGTTACCTGTGAGCTGAATTTTTAGCTTGTGGCAGTTTTAAGCTACAGATTGAAAGAAAAAACACACCAACTTACATGATGAATTATGACATCCTTGTGAGGAAAAGAGAGATAAATACTTTGCCCACATTAGAGAAAGTCTTGGTAGAGCCAAATAACATTTTCCATAAAACCTAGAAAATTTGTGGCAGGTCTGTAATTATGATCCTGTTTAGATGGCTCCCTTGTCTGCGTTCCAGCCGATAAAAGACCATAATAACATTACTGCATTTTAATGAAATCTGTCATCTTTATCTTTATAGTTGACTATTCCCTCTCATCTGTTTGTTTATTCAGTGATTCATGAACATTTATGGAATGTTTGCTCTGTGCCAGGCACTAGCCTTTACAGAGAAAATTATATTTTTTATTGATCCGCACAGCAAAGACCTTAAAAGACTGAACAGTTTCATGCAGTAATAACTAGATGATTTCACTTATTTGAGAAAAAACTTGGCCCTATTTCCTCTTCAACTGGAAGGAAAGGACTTCACAAAGAGTGCTGTCGCGGCATTGTGTATATTTGTACTTCTTGCTGGATCAAAATGAGTGCTGGTCAAAGCACATGAAATAAACATGATGTTGGGTATGGCAAAGTCCTAGAGACTGGGATGGTCTCCTTCTCTGCTTTGATCAGATGTTCAAGACTACTTTTCCTTAATAAGAACCTGTTCCACTTAGGGATCATGACGTGGAGTGTGTGTGTGTGTGTGTGTGAGAGAGAGAGAGAGAGGGAGGGAGATTATGCTCATAAGTCCACATAAAGGCCACAACTGTCTGAATGGTTTGTTTTTATTTCCACTTCTCATGGGAAGGAGGCTCATTTCCAGCTCCAAGTGCCAGAGCTGACAGCAGGTACTGAGCATTCATTTTCCTCTCCAGAGTTTAGTCTATGGGACTGAAAACTGTAGTTGTAACATTAAACAGTTTAAATGCAAGTCTCTGTGCCAAGTCCTGTGACAGAAGGGCTTTTCTAGTACACACCCATGAGGCATGGGGTCCAGAAGGCCTCTCCTTGTCTTTTAAAATTAGGTCTTGACTAATTTAAGAGTTTTTGTCATTTTGGGTGACTACAGGCTTTCCAGATTGGCATGATGTGTGGCTTTGAAAAGATAGTCGACTCCAAGCCTGCTACGTCATCTGCCTGTGAGGTATTTACAGACAGAGCAAGCCAACATGGAAATAATGAATTAGCTTGCAATTTGAGTTGTGCTAAGTTTGTTTTGGATTTTATGAGTTAGTATGTGTGTGTTGTTTTGCTTAGAGGCCTGTTATCAGAATCTCTCTGTTGTGTTTTGTAACTAGAAGGTGACTACAAGCCCCTCTGTGTAGCAATAGTGTCCCAGAGGTGGAAAGTGCTAATCTAATCCCAGCCAGGCCACCAGCCCCCCCCACGGAGAGCCCCAGGAACAGGAAAACTCCTGCTTCTGCCTTCCAATGATGTCTCTTCCATTCTCTTTCCTTTGTTCCTGCAACAACTCAAAATATGAGCATTACTTTTCAAGCAGAGGAAGTCTAGGTCACATCCTGTGTGCACAACTTGGCAGATGCTCATTCTCATTTTTTTCCCCTTATCTCAGATGGTGCTACAGCCTTCATTGTTTATATAACTCACTCATTTAATCATTCTACAAGCATTTGCTTGTTTTGCATGTACTGGGCACCATGACAGAAGCTGGGGATGGGAGGTGAATGAGGCATCATTCCATTCTTCCAGAAGCTTACAGTTTCATTAAGGAGCAGGCACACAGATGATTAACAATAGAAGATTAAAAAAAAAAAAAGCCTCCTTCTAGAGATATGTAGAAGTATGGACAGAGGAGGGAGCGGTCGGCTTTAGGTGAGAGGACTGAGGAAGGCCCCACCCACGGTGGAGGGGGTGCATTTGAACTGAATGGTAAACAATGAATTTCAGTTTGCCAGGCCAAACAAAATCCTGTTCTCATTAGGTGACTCTACCGTGGTAGTAGTCAATGACACTTGGGTAAGTCATGGTATCATGCTTTCTTTTTCTCTTAGCCAAACAGCTCTGCTGCCCATTATCGAGACCCCTCACTGAGTCATTTCAGAGAGGCGGCCAAGTGCAGCCACTCAGTGGTGGAAAGCACAGCCCTAGGAGTCAGAAAGACTGGAATCATAGCTCTGCTGCTTACATCTCCCCAACTTTAGGAAATGTGCTTAACCCTTCAAAGCCTCTCTTACCCCCCCTCAGTAAAGTGGCATAGTAACACAGATCCCATAGAATCGGTATGAAGCTTTAGTGAGATAATGAATAGAAAGGATTTAGCCCACTGGCATCTAGAAAGTCCTCAATAAATACTGCTATTATTATTCAGATACAAATGTTACTTCCTCCCTACCTGCTTCTCTAACCACTAGGTAGTGAGACAAGGGGCTGCCTTTAGAACAGTCTATTCTTGCCTATGATGTCCCCACTAGATGGTTGATAGGATGCATCTGGAGTCAGTGGTTTCTAATTTCGATACCTAGTTAGGGATTTAAACTTCAGAATTTTGACAAATTGGATTACTTCACAATAATTCAATTTATACAACATGGACAAAATCATAAACAGATTTACTGAGCAATCAAAACAAACATATGTAGCTCATTATATTCTTATGTTACCATGAACAGAGAGCAAGAATGTAAGCTGAGCTTTCACCAATTCCTCCTTACTTGGGAGCTGGCAGCTGATTGATGGCCAAGAGTAATAAGTCTGTGTTTCAGTCCAATTCTTTGGCCTCTTGGCCTTTGGTCAACTTCTCTTTATAAGCCATGTTATCCTCATTGATTTCATTCACTGAATTGACCATCATCTCATGAAGACAATTTTATTCACCTCAATGGGTTACTGTGGCAACAGATACTCTCTCCATCTTGCACAGTCCTTATAGACAGCTTCATTCATTCATCCACCCAGTCAGCCGCTATTGAAATATCAAAGAGATAGAAAATACCTATTGTTGGAAACAGAGGATTCCTTGCCTTAAAGAGCTCACAGTTTGTGGAAAAACAGAAAAACTACCCAGTAGTTACCACGGAGTATGGCGAGTGTTCTAGTAGAGGTTAGGAAAAGGTGCCAGTGGAGAGAAGAGAGACACTTAGCACAGCTCCAGAAGTCAGCAAAAGCTTCCTGAGCAAAGCACTGAAGGAAACAGGAGTGAGTCAGACTGGCAAGGGAAGGGAAGGACATTCCAGGCAGAGAGAACAGCCTCAGCAGATGTTTGGAGTCAAAGGAATCATGACTTGGGCATGAACAGTGAGTAAACTGGTGTAGGTGGCCCATGGGACACAGGCAAGGGAATGGATGCCATGAAGATGGAAAGGCCAGCTGGGACAAGACCAGGCCATGCCAAGAAATTTTAACTTCTTACAAAAGATGATGAGGCCCTTTTGGACGATAATAGATGAGGTCAATTTTCTGCTTTGGGAGATCACTCTGGCAGTGATGTGAAGGATGAATTGGATAGGGGCAAGGCTGGAAAGGCAAGAAGTGGCAGTCATTCAGACAAGAAATGAAGACCTGAACTCAAGTGAGGGCAATAGGGAAAGGAGGGTGGAGTTTGGGGGGGCGGGGTTGAGGGTGGAGGAGAAAGCTTGGAATAGGAATGCAGGGTGATCCTGGTGCTGATGAAGGAGAATGAAAACAAGAAGCAACTTTGGGATGGGTTGAGAACAGAAAGGACTGCTATCTTTCCTTCTTCCTTACTTTCTCATTTCCTGATGCAGTTGTGTCTTTTGCTTTTCTTTTATACCCCTCCCTCCTCCGCCCTCCTTCCCTCCCCCCTCCTCCCTTTCTTCCCTCCCTCCCTCTTCCCCCACCTCTTTCTCTCTCTCATAGTCTTTGTTTTCCACACTCTGTGTACAAAACATTCCTGTGATAGAAAAAGCTTGGTATTTAGATGGAGATTAGTCTGGATTAAAATGTTAACTTTGCTAGGACTAGCTTTCTAATCCTAGGCAAATTGTTTCTTTGCTCCCCTCCTTCCTTTCTTCTGCGAAACAGGAATGACCATGTTGTGTGTAAAGAAGGGTGAACAGCAAAGGAGATGCAGTTGTCAGAGAGGGAGTTTTTGTCAGGAAAATAGAAATCATCCTGGGTATTTCAAAGAGTAAGGAGTTTAAGGCAGGAGACTGGATACTTAGGAAACATTTAGAAAGGCCAGAGGAGCAAAGTCCACTCTTTGAAACACTCTTTCCGGAGCTTTGGAGACACTATACTTTCCTACCTAGGCTGGATACTGTTACTATTATTGTTATTTTTGTTGGTGCCCCTGCTACTGTTGTTGCCCTTGTTCTGATTTTTGTTTGGCATTCAGCATCCAACCCCACTCCATTTTATGCTCTCCCTGTATTACAAGGGACTCTAAGTCTGGGCAACTCAATTTCCAGCATTCCTTGCCAACAGGGTTCTGCCGTGGGTCCTACCAAAGAGAGCTGTTTGCATGAGATTTGGAAGGCAGGGAGAAACAGAAGTTATTTTTCCTCCAACAATGGAAGGCACCTTGGAGTTTTGTAGCCGCCTCTGACATTCTCTTGCAAATCAGCATCTCCATGCAGCAGGTAGATGGCATCACCTCAAAAATTTTTGTTATTTCTTTCAACTTCCTAATTTTCTGACAGTAGTAAACCTGAGAACAGTGTTTCCATTCTGCTTTCTCTAAGTTCTGAGAGGTTTTGAGCACCTAACTTCCTGTATCGATACCTTCCTACATACCTAAAGTCATGCCTGTTTTCCCAACCAAACACCAACTGAAAACTTTCTGGTAACTACTTTTCAATATCCTTTACCACCTTTCCCTGACCACTAAAGGCAGAGACTCTCAGGGTTTTGTTCTAGATCCTTTTCAAGGACATTCCCTAAGTGAATTTAATCAATCCTAATTTTTTCATTTATTTTTTATGGCCCAACAACTCCCCAAACTACTGTCTCTCAAGCCCAGAATCTCCTTTGAGATCAAACTCATACATCCATTTTTTTTTATTTTTTTATTTTTTTGAGAGAGAGCGGGAGCAAGAGTGGTAGATGAGGGTGGGGCAGAGGGAGAGGGAGAGAGGGAATCCCAATGCAGGGCTTGATCTCACAACCCTGAGATCATGACTTGAGCTGAAATCACTTAACCGACTGAGCCAGGCACCCCCATACATCCAATTTTATATTCTGTGTCCACTTGACTGTTTCACAGGATCCTCAAACTCAGCTTATATGAAACAGAACTCATGACCTATCCCTGTCTCTTCACTCTAACCTCTTTCTCTTCCAGATTTCCCTTTCTAAGAAAATGACCTCACCCTTCGCCCAGAGACTCATTCTGGCCTCTCCCTCTCCTACACCCCCCCTCCCACAGGCAACAAGTAACCTATCCTTATCCAGTCTACCTTGAATCTGACTACTCCCTTCCCCATGGCCACCACCCTCCTCTGATCCACTAAGCTAGATAAGCATGATAAGCTCCCTTCTCCCTGCCTCCATGCACACCCACTTCAGTTCATCCTCCACATCAGGGCTGGAGTGATCCTTTGATGTCGGAAATTTGACCAGGTCATTACTTTCCTCAAACCCTTTGATGACCTCCCATTGCTTTTATTTTTATTTTTATTTTTAAAAAATTTTATTTTATTATGTTATGTTAGTCACCATACAATACATCATTAGTTTTTGATGTAGTGATCCACGATTCATTGTTTTCGTACAACACCCAGTGCTCCATGCAGTACGTGCCCTCTTTAATACCCATCACTGGGCTAACCCATCCCCTCACCTCCCTCCCCTCTAAAACCCTCAGTTTGTTTCTCAGAGTCCATAGTCTCTCATGGTTTGTCTCTTCCTCAGATTTCAACCCCTTCAGTTTTCCCTTCCTTCTCCTCGTGTCCTCCATGCTATTCCTTATGTTCCTCAAATAAGTGAAACCATATGATAATTGACTTTCTCTGCTTGACTTATTTCACTCAGCATAATCTCCTCCAGTCTTTATTACAAAGCAGTGATCACCAAGACAGCATGGTACTGGCACAAAAACAGACATATAGGCCAATGGAACAGAATAGAGAGTCCAGATATGGACCCTCAACTCTATGGTCAAATAATCTTTGACAAAGCAGGAAAAAATATGCAGTGGAAAAAAGTCTCTTCAATAAGTGGTGCTGGGAAAATTGGACAGCTATACACAGAAGAATGAAACTCGACCATTCTCTAACACCATACACAAAGATAAACTCAAAATGGGTGAAAGACCTCAATGTGAGACAGGAATCCATCAAAATCCTAGAGGAGAACATAGGCAGTAACCTCTTTGACATCGGCCACAGCAACTTCTTTCAAGATACATCTCCAAAGGCTAGTGAAACAAAAGCAAAAATGAACTTTTGGGACTTCATCAAGATAAAAAGCTTCTGCACAGCAAAGGAAACAGTCAACAAAACAAAGAGACAACCCACAGAATGGGAGAAGATATTTGCAAATGACACTACAGATAAAGGGCTGGTATCCAAGATCTATAAAGAACTTCTCAAACTCAACACCCCAAAAATAAATAATCAAGTCAGAAAATGGGCAGAAGACATGAACAGACACTTCTCCAAAGAAGACATACAAATGGCTAACAGACACATGAAAAAATGTTCATCATCATTAGCCATCAGGGAAATTCAAATCAAAACCACACTGAGATACCACCTCACACCAGTTAGAATGGCCAAAATTGACAAGGCAAGAAACAAATGTTGGAGAGGTTGTGGAGAAAGGCGAACCCTTTTACACTGTTGGTGGGAAAGCAAGTTGGTTTTAGTGTATGGTTAGATATCCTCACCCTGACCTCCAGGCCCCGGGCAGTTCCTGCCTCCTCTCTCACTGCTGAGTACCTGCTGTACTCTGTGGAGTGTGTTCTCCCACTCTGCCTCCACCCAGTTCCTCTTCATCCTTTGGCCTTACCTATTCATCTCTCTTTCAACTCACTGAGTTAGATTAGGTCTCTAATCTGTAACAACTTGTTAAAAGCTTCCCCCCTCCCCCAGCTAGAATGTAAGCTGCATGAGAGCAGGAATTTTTTCTCTCTGTTTATCATCATAGCCTTAGTTCCTAGCACAAAGGAGGCATTTATTTCAGGAATTAATAGTACTGGATAAATGGTCATTCACACACACCCCTCCCCCACCTTCTCCTTCTCCCTTACTTCTTTTCTGTTTTGTCGCCTCCCATCCCTTCAAAGGCTAATGCCACTCTGCTGCTACTCCTCTTGTTATTTGTCCCCTTGCTTCCCTCCCCCCACCTCTCTTCTATCCTAGGGCAGCCAGCGTTCACACTGGCTGCTGTGCCTTAGTTAGCCCATGTTCTATTTGTCTTCCTGTGGTTCTTCTGCCTTTGAGTTCCCCTAAGAGGAAAAGCATTTATTAGTATCTCAGGATGCCCCAGAGTTGAGGTCAGAAGGGACAGATTTCCAGCAGAGCACCAGATAGGTCTCCCAGAAATAAAACCACCTTTGTTTTCTGTTGCCCTGCCTTTGTCCTAAAGTGGCCACCTCAATTCCAGGAATTGACCACCAATCAGACTTTGATGTTCACCCCCATTCTAGAGCAAAGAACACAGGCATATGACTTAATTTGTGTCCTGCCTTCTTTCTAAGATTATATAAAGCAACATTATAAAGTTAATAAGATAGAAAGAACTACTGAGACCCTTCAAAGAGAGAAGGAAGCAAATGTACTGAACTTGAGGGCTAAAATAATTAGTTGGCACTAAGCTCCCTGGCAGTTAAGGCAAAGGGGGAAACTATATAAACAATAGCTCTCACTGTCAGAAAAGAGCAAACATAGCAATTCATCGGAGCAACATTTTAAGAAATCCCACCTTGAGATTTCACTTTTTTGTGGCATACGGATCACTCCATGTGTTCAATTCAATTCAGTTTCACAAACATCCTTAGGTAGCTACTGTGGGTCAGGCACTGTACTAGGTACTAAAGGTTCAAAGACAAACCGGACATCATATCTGCTTTTGTAAATGTCATCTGAATGATTTAAAATTCAAGTATCCCATGGCTTTGTCTTGTTTTATAGTTACTTTGTAAACATAATGATATTTACATTTTGGTCATTACATAATGCTATTTATATTTTGCTCCCAAAACATATAAAACTGACTTACATGTGGTCAGGATTATGAAGTCCCTTTCTCTATCTCTTGATAATTCCCCAATTCTACCACACTGGAACCAGAATAATCATTTGAAAATGTAAATGTGACCATGTCTTGACTTTGCTTAAATTCCATCGATGCCTGTGACTGCTTTGGTTCTGGGACACTTTCTTTGTCAATGGAGTGCCTTGGATGGAGTGGAACATTTAGGGCTATCATCTGTCTTCTTGGAAGATACTTTCCTAAATGGAAGAGTTTCCTGAGTGCAAGGGAATGAGGGCTGACCTCAGAAAGGCTGATGGGTGCACTCTTAGAACTGACTTCCTTTACAGTTTTCCCAGGTGCTGGCCCTGAATTTTTGCTTCATGTGGGATCAATTTTCTGGTATCCTATATGTAAACTCTGCAGACTGTAAGTTTTCTCTTCATGGCGGCCAACAGAGTGCTTGTCTTTCCCAACTCAGGACTCAGCTTTCATCATGGTTCTTACTCTGAGCCCCCGAAGCTCAGATCTTAACAAATCTTCTACTAGCAAACAATAATATGGCCTTCTACATTATTTAATATGGGCCCTTAAGTTGTAACTTCATGTAGCTCTGTTCTCACTCCTCCTGCAGGAATCCAATGACTAGGAATCTGGGGAAAGGATTCCAAAGGGGAGAATCAGTTCTCTTCTGGAGAATTGCTTTTGCAGAGTGAAAAATCTTACCTCCACCCACGCTGCCACTCTGCACTCCACTGGTGACTTGTCAGTTACTCTCCTGCATTCACGAGAAGCAAGACATTAAAATGAGTCTCTTTTGCCTCGGTTTATACTGTGGCTCCAAGACAGTGGATGCAATTGCTCCCCAAACAGAGTAGGGTACTAGGTCACCCAAGCAGGATATACGAAGGAGAACTGAGAACAGGGTTTGCAACTGTCAGATGACCATCCAGCTCCAAAAAAGGAGTGGGAGATTATTGGCAGAATTTCTTTGGAGAGAACTGTTAGTGTGCTATAAAGTCTGAATCTTCCCCATGGAGGAGGGGTGGGCATGAGTCCCTTCTCTTTAAGCCTGGTGAGAAAAGCTTCAAGGAAATCACTCAGAGAGCTGGACCTGTGTCCCCTGGAGTCCCTGGGGGCACTGAGTTGATGCTGGACCTGTGACCAAGAAGCATAAATGTGCAAGGCAATGGGACCCCAACAGAGAATCTGTGTGGCATAAAACTAGAGGCTCGAAGGGTCTTGTAAGCAAGTGCTGAAAGAGGAATAGCCTTCCAAAGGAACAGAAAGTGAGAAATCCCAGGAAATAAGAGGAGGAGGGGATGTCTCTGAAGAAACCACTAATGTGTCCCAGAAAGAGGCAACTTTGAACATCTGTCAATACCAGTCAGCTCTAAACACCCACCACTGTCAGAGGAAGCCAATGCCGGTCTCACCAGCATCTGTCAAATGAGGCTTTGCTTGCCTGCACATCTCTGTACTCACTCCCCGCCACCACGTCAATCCTGGACCAGCCAAGAGCATCCACGTGAGAAGGAAGAGAGGCAGAGAACTAAGGGAGCCAACCCCACCCCCTCTTCTCATCACAGCCTTCCCTCCTTCAGCAGGTCTAAATCAGGAAGGAGAGAAACTTGAATTTTGAATGAAATCTGAAGTGTTGGTTATTACAGGGAACTGGACCTATTAATGATTGAAAATCAGACTTTGCAGTTAAAAGCAAATAGAGGACTTTATTATCTAATGATAACTGAAAAATATGTGCCTAAGATTTCATAAAGAGGTAGGGAAAAATCCAGGTCCGCAAAATGTGCTTGAATGGGCTGTGTGGGAAGGGAAATTGTGCTTAATTGTCCCAACAAGTCCTCTTATTCAGTGTGTGCTTGGATGACCTCAGCCCTGGCTTACTCTCCCGCTCCTCACATGACTCATTCATCATCCTTGGTGATGGCACCATCGGTCGTCCAGCAAATATCCACTCTTTTCCCTGAACTATTGGTGCTGGGTTTTTTGGCACCACGTGACTTATCTCGGCCAGTGTCATGTTAGAGGACATTGTGAATATACCTGTAGGCTTTGGCCTAGCTCTCACCATGGGGGCTGCATGAGATGAACATGCCCCAGGTTGCCAGCACCCCTTCCGCCTCGGCCACAGAAACAAATACATCTGCCACAGACCTGAACCAAACCCAACAAACTACTCAGCCAGGCCCAGCCCACATTAGCCAACTGTTTTGCAGCCCTGTGAACAGGATGCTAAGTGTTCAGTAGTGGTGCATGTCATCAAGTTTTGAGATGGTTTATTATATAATGCAGTTGCACTAATAGCTGACTCATTCATATGTAGATAAAATACCGTGGCCTCTCAGCCACTGACATCCTTGACTCTAATGGTCTTTTCTTCTGTCTCACCTCAGCCACCCATTTCCATGGTCATATTCTAGATTATGTTACTGTCAGTAACTGTACTACCATGAAATTTCCATTTCAAGAGTCTCACTGTCTGACCACCTCCTTTCAGCTCACTTGCTCTGTTACCCCTATTCATGCCCCAGCCCAGCACCTTATGCAACCTCCAATCCACTGGCCTGACAATGTTTTCACTTTCTAGCATCTTTATCATTTCTTCACTTCCCACCTAATCCAGCTTAAGTTTCATGGCCCATTACCATAGTTACTCCTTTGTAAAATAATAATAGCTAGCTCTTATGTAGGGTTTCCCATGTGCCAAGCACTGCACCAAGCACTCTCCATGTCTTCACTTGGGTTCCCCCAGAGTGGAGCCTGAGCCAAAGACTTACATATAGGTAGTTTATTTGGGAAATGATTCCAGGGAATAGGAGTGCGGAACAAAGGCCAATGAAATACAGAAGGAGGGAAAGTCATGACAAGGATGCCTTATTTTTTTTTTTAAAGATTTTATTTATTTATTTGACAGAGAGAGAGATAGCGAGAGCAGGAACACAGCAGGGGGAGTGGGAGAGGGAGAAGCAGGCTTCCCGCAGAGCAGGGAGCCCGATGCGGGGCTCGATCCCAGGACCCTGGGATCACGACCTGAGCCGAAGGCAGACGCTTAACGACTGAGCCACCCAGGCGCCCCGACAAGGATGCCTTATTGAGTAGACAACTGACCCTTGGCAGGAAACCTTATAAAATGCTTCTCAGAACTGTCTGCCCAGGAAAAAGAGGCAGAGATTTCTATTCCTCACAGATCAAGGATGGGCTTACAACTTTAAGTCCCCTACACTTCGAGATTGTACACATATGAGTTCAGAGTGCGTTCCCGTGGGTGTCCTACACCGGACATCAGAGAATCTATGTGACAGGAAGCAGTAGGTGTATAAGTAGTGCCCAAGTGAAGGGCTGTCCAGTTGTTCCTCGGTGCAGCTGGTCAAGCCTGAGGGAACTGTTTACTAGAGAGGTAGGTGGAGCAAGGTGGGGGTGTGGGGGAAATGGGGGCAAAAGACTTGGAGGAGTACTTAAAGGTGGTGGAGACACATACATGCTCATTCATTTTCTTAAACCCATTTTATGGATGGGAAAAGTGAGGCAAGGAGATATTCAGCAACTTGCCCAAGGTCATATAACTAGTAAAACGCAAAGCTGGATCCAGATCCAGGCAGCCAGTTTCTAGAGTCTGTGCTCTCAACCACTCTATGTGCCTCTCAACTTGTGCACACCCTTGATTTCTTTGCTTTTTTTACTTGTTGGTAAAATGGCCTCGCAAGTTTTAAGAGTCAGGCAAAACCAACTGAAGTGTCCAAAATTCAGTGAGATATCATTTTAAATATTGGTAAGAGATGTATTATCAAAAGAATATGAAAGATTGCAAGATTCTATCAAGTTAAGAGAAAAGTATATTTATGTAGCTTAAGGTTCCCTTCGAATTTTAGGGACTTCATAGTCAAAGAGAAATACATGTACACATTTCAAGATCCAGGCTAGATGATCAACAATGTGGAGTTAGAGACCTCTGGAGAGATAGAAAATCAGACCATGAGATTACCCTCTAAGACCACTCTTTCCCATGTCTTATCCCTGCAGTCCTACTTCTCTTTGCTCCTTCTCACTTTCCCCAGGCCATTTTATTATTATTATTATTATTATTATTATTATTGAGATTCTTCAAATTCCCACCATCACTCTACCAACTTATCTACAACTCTACCCTTAAAGTCAGCGTTTCTCCAATGAACTGACCTGTGGCATTTAAATTCTGACCTCTGGCTGCTTCTCTGATCTCTTCTGTTACCACACGCTGCTCCAGCCATGTGGGCATTTCAGCTGTCTCCCACCACCCAAGTTCATGTTGGCTTTAGGTCTTTACATTCCCCGTGCCTGGAAGGCTTTCCCCTAAAACCAAAATACCTCTTAGCATTCAGATCACAACTCAAATATTGCCATCTCAGACCTTTCCCTGACCACCTATCTAAAATAACATTTTCTAATGTTCTTTTATGTTCTAAATGTTCTAAAAGAACATCCTTCTCTACTCTGAATGGATAGGATTTATCCTCAGCCTAGAACAATGCCTGTGGTCAGTAAATGACCCCTGAATCCCCCCATGGTCTTCATTTTTCTCTCAGGGCTGTGAGGTGCTAACAGGATAGGTCAGAGTCTTTGCTTTATTTAGTTTCTTCTACATAGTAAGTAGTTTATCATGCTATTATATAATAGCTTCTATAATAGTCTATCATACTATTTTGACAGCATACTTACATATCAGTAAGTATACAGAGATGATAAGCAATACTTTGAAAAGTAATTGAATGTCATATTTACGAGGAGATGGGAAATGAAAGTAAAAAAATGGCAGTCTACTTGTACATTTTTTGCGGGAAAAAAAGTTAAAGCTATTGGCTTCATTATTATGTAATTGGATAATACCTTATAATGAATATAGAATGCATGATAGAATATTTTTAAATAAAAAACCTAAAATGTATTGAATTTTTTAAACATTTTTTTTTGCAGGTAATTCTGGTACGTGCCTACATGTACTTGATTTAATTTACTCTTCCCAACAAGGTGTTCCCAAGGGGTTATTATTATACCTATTTTACTGATGAGGAAAGTGATTCCATGGGTAGGACTGTCATGGGTCTAACAAGACTACTGGGGAGATTTAGTCCGCTATCTTGGCTTTCCTGTCTCTCATTCCCTTGATACATTTTCACCCAGTTTGAAAGCCCTGGTTCCCCTTTTCAAGGAGGCTCACGGACCCAATAACTGCCCTTTGTTGACTCCTGCACCCTTCACCTGGGCTTTTGCGCTGCACCCATACAGTTTTTTCCAGCAACTCTGCTCAGTGCCTGGAATGCTTGAGCTCCAGATTGCACAGGGAGGATATCTTAGTCTTCGCAGGCTGCTCTAACAAATTACCATAGACTGAGTGTCTTAAACAATGGAAATGTATTTCTCACAGTTCTGGAAGCTGGAGGTCTGAGATCAGGGGGCCAGCATGGGCAGGCTGTGCTGAGGACTGTCTTCCGGCTTGCAGATGGCCATCTTCTTGCTGTACTCTCGCATGGCCAAGAGCAGAGAGAGAGAGAAAGCAAGCTCTCTCTTGTGTCTCTTCTTACAAAGACGCGATTCCCATTCATGAGGGCTCCATCCTCAAGACCTAGTTACTCCCCAAAGGCCCCATCTCCAAATGCTATGGAGAATTAGGGTTTCAACATGGATTTGGCGAGGGTGGGGGACCATAAACATTCAGCCTGTAACAGAAGACAACAGTGGATGACCAAAATCCAGCTCATGGGCTTACCGAATATTTTCATGCTAAAATCTTTCCTGACATGCTCTCTACACGGCTGGCCACACCTCAGATGCCAAGGGATTGTCTGACATGCTTTTTTTGCCTCTCTTCACCTATCTTTTACCGAGATTAAAGTTTTGCATGGCCAGGGACTTTGTCTCTCATTCAGCACTATCTCCTCAGGACCTAGTGCATTACAGGCACTCAGTTTCTTAGATAAGTTAGTGAGAAAATGAAGAAAATGAGTATTGTGGGCTAGAAGGGGCGGCTTATAGCACTGACAGCTAAGTTCCGGGATGCCCAAAGACAGTGGGCAGCCCTCAAGACCTTTCCTCACTCTGGATATAGAGAATATAAAATAAAATTGTGATTAATTTGACTTTTCCCATTTTTCCAAAAATTAATTTGAGTTTTAGAATAATGAAACAAATAGTACGAGAACAACTGGAATTAGCAATTATTATTTACTTTTAAAAAACTTCCCAGAATATATTTTTAGACAGCTTTGTTGATATGTATTTAACATATCATATAATTCACCCATTTAAAGTGTATAATTTGGGGCGCCTGAGTGGCTCAATCAGTTGAGCATCTGACTCTTGATTTCGGCTCAGGTCAGGATCTCAGGGTCCTGAGGTTGAGCCCCGTGTCTGGTTCTGCACTCAGGGAGTCTGCTTGAGATTCTCTCCCTCTGCCCCTCTCCCTGCTTGTGCTCTCTCTTTCTCAAATAAATCTTTTTAAAAATAAAATAAAGTGTACAAGTTGATTCTTTTTTTTTTTTGGTATATTCACAACCATCACTACAATCTAATTTTAGAATACTTTCCTCTCCCCCTAAGAGAGAGCCATACCCATTAGCAATCACTCTCCATTTCCCCCTCTCCTCAGGCCCCAGAAACCACTAGTTTCTGTTTCTGTGGATTTGCTTATTCTGAACATTTCATATAAATGAAACTATACAATATGTGATTCTTTGTTACTGGCTTCTTCCACTCAGTGTGATGTACTTTTAGGTCATCCATGTCAAAGTATGTTTCAATGTATGTCATGTTCTTCTTTTGTTTGCTCTTCTTTCCTTTAATAACTCATTCTGAGTGATGCCTGTCTTTTGTTAAAGTTTCAACAGCATATGAGATACCTATTGTTCCCTTAATACTCATTTGCTGGGTAGCTTTATTGACGTTCTTCATCTCTCCCTACTACATATAATGCTGGATACCATACTGTGTGCATCCCCAGCACAACACAGGGCTTTACCCACACCAGACACTGTTGACTATAGTGCAGTGATCACTGGTCTTCTTGGTTGATTTCCCTGTAGCACTATAAAAATCAGAAGCCTCCAAAGAGATTCAAAGCTCTCAGAAGCTCGATGCGGATTGTACTCCACGTTTGAAACATTTCAGGTGCTGAAATGCCAGATGGAAAAAGCTGAGTGGAACATTTGTGGTGTGAGAAAAAAATGATAAGCATTCCCAGGATGACACTTGGGTTTGTCCCTGTAGCAGGATGCTTATCTCTCTGCAGTGGTGACTCACTGGCCATAATTGACAGCTGGAACAATCGTGGGGAGGAGAGCTAGACCAGCCACCCAGCCAGAGATTAAGCAGCTGGGTTTAGATTAAGCACAGGGAATGTGTAAGGAAATCTGATGGTCTGGTGAGTTTTTATCATCGGCTTCTGCTAGCCTTGCCTTTCCTGCTGCTCCCCTATTCCCGGGCTGGGATAGTGAGGTCAGAAGCTGAATTGGTTGTTAATTGTTGGCCATCACCTTGGTCATAGTGTGGAGAACCATTTTCTACGTGGAATGGCCCCCTGACTTTCAGCAGAGACCTGGGTGGATGCCTCTATAAGAATGATCTTTTGGCTCAGGGAGCTATTTATTTTGGGCATTTCTCAACTTTGAGGGCTCCAGACCTCAAAGAATCTGTAGAGTGTTTCTGCCTGATAAAGCAGAGACCAGGGACTTGGCAGAGTTGTTCTGATTTCTCCCATGTCACTTCCCACTTGGATTTTTTTCTTAAATCTTCTCCCTCCTGGTGATGGACACCTAAGCTGACCAATCATTCTCACCATTGGATTACCAATATTTAAATACAAGTGTAGAATCTTTTATTTATAAACTACATGCTGTATCAAACATTGTAGTTGATATTTGCAGCTATTCTCCTAAAGAAGTAGTTGCATATGATTTTTTTCTTCCCCTTAGGGTGAGGAGATGAAGAAAGAAAGAACCGGGGGGCACCTGGGTGGCTCAGTCGGTTAAGTGGCTGCCTTCGGTTCAGGTCATGATCTCAGGGTCCTGGGATTGAGCCCCATGTCAGCTCTCTGCTCAGCGGGGAGCCTGCTTCTCCCTCTCCCTCTGTCTGCTGCTTCCCCTGCTTGGGCTCTCTCTCTCTCAAATAAAAAAATAAAATATTAAAAAAAAAAAAAGAAAGCAAGAACCGGGATGAAACCTATTTGTAGGCCAAGTACTTGATTTGAAGGAGTGGTCTGAGGGCCCCTCTGCCTGCATATCTTTATCCCCCTTGCCCTGCATAGGAGCTGATATTCTTCCATCACTCTTTGAGTTTTAAAGAGGATCATTTTTAAAAATGAAAGTAATCTTAGTGTGTGTAGTATGCTAATTAATTTTTTAAAAAATTTTTATTTGAGGGGCACCTGGGTGGCGCATTCAGTTAAGCATCTGACTTTTGGCTCAGGTCATGATCTCAGGGTCACTGGATTGAGCCGCGCCTAGGGTTCTGCACTCAGTGTGGAGTCTGCTTAAGATTCTCTCTCCCTCTCCCCTGCACACACTCTCTCTGTAAAATAAATAAATCTTTGAAAAAAATATCCTTAGAAGATTTTTTATTTGAGTATGATTGTCATACATTTACATTAGTTTCAGGTGCACAACATAGTGATTCAACTTCTCTAAAGGCTCACAAGTGTAGCTACCATCTGTCACCATACAATGCTATTACAATATCATCAACTGTATACTCTGATTAATTTTTTAACCGTAAGTATGCTATTAAAAAAACACAACAGGATTGTCAAAGGCTTGACAGGCAAGTTTTCAATACCATCAACTAAGGGGAATTGAGATAATGGATGTTTGGGTCTTCTTCATGGGTGGACCAGGCTGGAGGTTGGGCTGAAGATGGAGCAGGAAAGGAAAGATCTGGAAGCAAATTGCTATGGTGTACTAATCCCAATCGAAGTCACCATGGACATCTATTATTTTTGTCTGCCAATATCTATTCTAGTTTGAGCACTCTGATTTTGCTTTGGGGGAACCCCTGCCTCTCATTAGATTTATGTCTGACAACCTTCAGTGAAGGTGCTCACCCTTCCCTGTCGAAGGCTGGGCCAATCAAATATACTCTTCCTAGATTTGAATCCTGGGAGAGATGCAAAGAGACAGCTGGATTCCATCAACCAAAGAGCAGCACCCTCCAGAGATTCTTCATTAGAGCCTACCACCTAGATTCCTAGAGCTGTTCTAGTTCCTACCCATTCTGAAGCCCAAACCTCCAACTCTTCTTCAGTTAAGTGAATTAACCCATATCCTTCTAGTTGTTTTTTGGTTTGTTTTTGACAAAGTGAGCCAGAGTTAGTTTCTGCCTGTGGCAACCAAATAATCTCCCTGAAACTGGGATGCATCTGTATGAAGCAGTGGACTGGCCCTGGGAGACCAAAGGCTCAAGGTAAGACACCTTGAGAGGAGGGTAAAGGGTACTGAGAGAGTAAGAGGGAGGCACCACAAGGGCACCCTCATTCTTCAGAATTTTGCCTAGAGGAGGGACACCTGGGTGGCTCAGTCGGTTAAGCGTCTGCCTTCGGCTTAGGTCATGATCCCAGGGTTCTGGGATCGAGCCCTGCATCGGGCTCCCCACTCAGGGGGAAGCCTGCTTTTTCCCTCTGCCTGCTGCTCCCCCGGCTTGTGCACGCGTGTGAGCGCTCTCTCTCTCTCTGACAAATAAATAAATTAAATCTTAAAAAAAAAAAAAGAATTTGGCTTAGAGGTGCCCCTGGGTAACAATCTCATTTGCACTTTAAAAGCTTCCTCCTTGTCAGTCAAGGCATCACCTTTCTTTCTACCTGGTCTAGATGTCCCACTATGAAAGCTCTTTTGGTGAGACACATATACACAAAAAAATTCAGGGTTCTTTTTTTCCCTAAATTCTTTCATTCTATAAATATTTACCCAGCACTTATTAACTTTGTGGTATTTAGGGTGAAATAAGGGCACCTGGTGGTTCAGTTGGTTAAGCGTCTGACTTCGGCTCAGGTCATGATCTAAGGGTCCTGGGATCGAGTCCTGCATCAGGCTCCCTGCTCAGTGGGGAGTCTGCTTCTCCCTCTCTCTCTGCTGCTCTCCCTGCTTGTGCTCTCCCTCTCTCCGTCAAATAAATAAATAAAATCTTTAAAAAAAAAAAGGTGAAATAGAGGCGCCTGGGTGGCTCAGTCAGTTAAGCATCTGCTTTCAGCTCAGGTCATGGTCCCAGGGTCTTGGGTTTGAGCCCCACATAGGGGGGCTCCCTGTTCGGCCCCTCTCCGTCTGCCCCTCCCCCTCACTCTTGCTATCTCTCGCTGTCTCTCTTTTTCTCAAATAAATAAATAAAATCTTTAAAAAAAAATAAAGGTGAACAAAACACAGCTCTCATAACTTAAGAAATGTAAGGTTTAAACCTATGTACTCCAGTATGGCAACCACTAGCCATACGTGGTGATTTACGTTTAACTAAGTAAATTTAAATAAGTTAAAGTTTGTTTACTCAGCCGTACTGGCCACATTTCAAGTGTTCCAATAGCCACGTGTGGCTGGTGGCTACCATGTTGGACAGTGCAAGTTAAAACATTTCCATCATTGCAGAAACTTTCATTAGTGTTAACCTGGACAGGTCAAAGGCAGGTATGAGAGAGTAATATGTGCTGTAAAAGATAGTAGCCAGTACATTAGGATCTGACCTAGACGGAAGGAGTCAGGGCAGGCTTCCAGAAAGTAATGACCTCTAAACTGAGACCTAGAGGATAAAGGGGAGTTTCCAGGCTGGGGGGATGGGTATTGTTCCAGACAGAGTAAACTGCATGTAGAAGGCCCTGAGCTGACCAGATGGAAGTGCACTCAAAGAACTGGAGGGCAACAGAAGCCCTTAGCGCTATATGTGGCCTCATGCTTGATTTAGCAGATTAGCTCATTTTCCCAAGTTGAGCGCAGGGTCCTGAGGGGACTGTCTATGAGATCTATCCATTTTGATATGTTAAAGTGAGGGTTTATGGGTCCAAATTCTGGAGCACTGAGGTCATATGAAAGTTACTTGCAAAAAAAAAAGTTATTTGCTAGATGAGAAACTGATGGATTTGGGCAAAGGCTGCAGCTGACATGCATATGGAGGTCTGATTCAGAGCTCTGAAGGTGACTCCTGTGACCCCAGGTAAACCAACTCTTAAATCTCCATTCTTTTACTCCTAAAATCAGGTCATTTTCTGATAAGCACCCAAGTTAAAGGATGCCAAAAATTTGTTTTGCAAATGGTGGCTTTCTTTTTCCAGTTGAGTGTACATTTGTACATAAGTGTGCTCATGTTTGGATACAACTGGTCAAGTCTGGGATAATTTAACTGCTACATATTATATTTAAAGTATAATGCTAATTTACATGGAAATGTCAGATGAAAATGAGTGGTTTACCTACTGAATATTTACCCAGAGAAAACCAAAACACTAATTCAAGAAATATATGCACCCTTACATTTATTGCATTATTTGTAATAGCCGAGATATAGAAGCAGCCTGTGTCCATTGACAGATGAATGGGTAAAGAAGATATAGTATAACTATTCAATGGAATATTACTCAGCCATAAAAAAGAACAAGATCTTCCCATTTGTAACAACATAAATGGGGCTAGAGGGTATTATGCTAAATGAAATAAGTCAGACAGAGAAAGACAACTGCCTTGTGATTTCATTTATATGTAGAATCTGAAAAACAAAACAAATGAACAAATAAACGAAAAAAGCAGAAACAGAGCCATAAATACGGAGGACAAGCTGATGGTTGCCAGAGAGGAGTGGAGGGCAAAGATGGACAAAGTGGATGAAGGCAAGTGGGAGGTATAGGCTTCCAGTTATGGAATGAATGTCGCAGGGATAGAAGGTACAGCATAGGGAATATAGTCAATGGCATTATAATAGCGTTGTATGGTGACAGATGGGAGCTGCACTCGTGGTGAGCACGGCATAGAGTTCTTGAATCACTATGAGTTCTTATAGAGGTATAGGTATAGAGTATAGAGTATAGAGTATAGAGTTCTTGAATCACTATGTTGTACACCTGAAACTAATGTAACATTGTGTGTCAACTACACTTCAATTAAAAAACACATGGAAGTAAAGAAAATACGTATGAGACAACCATTTTAGAATGGGCGTTTGTATTTGTCATCTTAAAACAATTTAACATTACTTTCTAATTCAGTTTTAAAAGTTACTTACTTGATGAATACTATATAGTGAAATAATAAGAAATATATGTATTTGTCTCTGCCCCTGGCTCCTACTAATATTTGGTATTTGACCCCAGTTCCTGATACGACATTGTAAGTTCTTAAGTGATAGAAGTGTCTACTACAGAAGTCCTAAATCCCTTGGAATTTCTTGGGTGATAGGAATATCTTTTGTTCTAATGAGGTGACTCTTCATGGTGGCCTCCTGGATGGGAGTTGTTCACTAGAAAGACCGAGCCATGATTAGAAACTTGAAACTTTCAGCCTCACCCCCATTCTTCAGAGAGAGGAGGGGGCTAGAAATAGAATTAATAATCAATCATGCCTACATGATGAAGCCTCCATAAAAATCCCAAAGGTACAGGGTTCGGAGAGCTTCCAGGTTGGTGAACACCTCCATGTGCAGGGAAGGTGGTTCACCCCAACTCCATAGAGACAGAAACTCGTGGGTTTGGGGACCTTCCAGACCTTGCTGTATGTATCTCTTTATCTTTCTGTTCATTCATATCCTTTAAAATACATTTTGCATCAAATCAACAATGGTAAATAAAAAAAGAAAGAAAATGAGTGGCTTAAAAGCCCTTTAAAAACTTTTGATTCCATTATACTGTCATTAGGATAGACTGAATCAAAGGAAGAACCCTAAACCTGCAGATTAGGGCCCCTTTGTCAGGAAAGGAAAAACTCCCACTTGTTGGGCACATAGAGTCCTCACAGACTTCCTCAGTGTTCTCTCTAATATCCCCACAATCTCCCCAGGAAGAGGAGGAGGGACAGAGTGGAGAGCCCACTTCTTCCACAACACATTGATCTCACAGCTATGAGCATAGCAGTGTGTCCCTGACTCAGAGCTCTTGCTCTGCAGGATTTTTAAAAACATACAATGTTATATTAGTTTCAGGTATACAACATGCTGATTTGACAATTTTATACATTACTCATTGTGCACCATAAGAAGTGTAGCTCCCATCTGTCACCATACAATGCTATTACGATACCACTGATTATATTCCTTATGCTGTTCTTTTCATCTTTGTGACTTATTTATTTTATATCTGAATGTTTGTACCTCTTGATCTCCTTTATCTATTTTGCTCCTCCCCCCACCCCCTTCCCCTTCGGCAACCATCAGTTGTTCTCTGTACTTTTAGGTGTGATTCTGCTTTTTGTTTGTGTGTTTAGTAACTTTTTTTAGATTCGACATATAAATGAGATCATATGGTATTTGTTTTTCTCTGTTTGCCTTATTTCACTTAGCACAATACCCTCTGGGTCTATTCATGTTGTCACAAGTAGCAAGATCTCATTCTTTTTTATGGCTGAGTAATCGTCCATTATATATATACCATGTCTTCTTCATGCAGTCATCTATCTATGGACACTGAGGTTGCTTCCATATCTTACTGCCAGATGTTTTAAGGGGAGCAGGCTGCTGCTGGGGTAGGAACACCTCTGTGTGTGACAATGGGACAAGGAATGGCCTTGCAGATGAGGATCTTTCCAGGGGCAGTTAGATCCTGTACCTGACAGAGTTCCAGAGGAAGAAAATGGTTCCTTAAACTCTGGGGCTTTTCAGTGTCCCAGGTACTTTAAGTAAGAAAAAGTTAAAAGTCTCTCCTTAGAGGAAAAAAAGGGAAATGAAAGATAAATTACATTTCATAAAGTGTATATCAAAATCATAGAATTTTAGAGCTGGAAGGGGTATTAGAGAGAATCTAATTAAAAGTCTCTTTTTTTTTGCAACAGAGGCCTCAAGAGGTGGAAATAAATTGCCCAACACAGCAGTGATAGAACTAAGAATTAAGCCTATATCCATTAATTCCTATTGCAGTCCTCTTTCTATTGACGTTATCTAAATTTTTTTTTTATTTCTTTAAATTGTTTCTTTGACTCACACATATCAATGTGTTACTTAAATCTTTGACTTATACATATCAATGTGTTACTTAATGGATAATATTAGAAAATCACTATGGATTGTTTTATTTCTAGATAAAACCCTGGGGGATTTGAGAGCTGTTCTCCGTGATCCCCCAACCTGGCAGACTGCCTCATCTAGTGTCAGAATTACAGACAGAATACCTGGAAAGAAAGAAACATGCAGTTAAAATCTTAGCCCCTGCCAAATACAACCCATTCCCAGTGAATTTGCATATTTAAAGAGATTGCATTGTTAAATGGAAAGAAAGAGCAGGGGATTTGGAAAAAATGCCTCATCTAAATACTCTATGAGTTTGTTATTTTAGACAAATTATTTAACTTCTCTGTATCTCAGTTTCCACGTTTGTAAGATTACAAATAATATGATCATTGGTTCTCTCCAGAGATGGATCTTTAAGGTCAAAGTGACTAGACTGGGAATCCCCCATAAGTGTGAGGTAAGCTTACATCTGAAAGCCCAGCCCTGGCACTTGGTAGATATACAGCATTTGTTGAGTGACTGACTGACTGAAGGGTACTGAAAGGCTCACTTCAGAGACTGGCTGGAAGTGTCAGATGGGTTGCGGGGGCAGGTGTGGCTGTTGAGAAAGGAGGAAACCGGAGAAGGGACATCCAGCTTCCCTCCTTTGGGGTATGGCCCTAATGCAGGCTGTGCCTCTTTCTTGTTCCTCATTTAAAAGGATAAAAATAGGGGTGCCTGGGTGGTTCAGACGGTTAAGCGTCCAACTCTTGATCTCAGCTCAAGTCCTGATCTCGGGGCCATGGGTTCAAGCCACGTGTTGGGCTCTATGCTGGGTGTGGAGCCTACTTAAAAGAAAAAGGGTAAAAATAATGGAGAAACATGCACCCCTATGTTTATAGCAGTATTATTTACAATAGCTAAGGTATGGAAGCAGCCCAAGTGTCCATTGATTGATGAATGGATAAAGAAGATGTGATATATATGGTGGAATATGATTCAGCCATAAAAAAGAATGAAATCTTGGTATTTGCAATGACCTAGATGGAGCTAGAGTATTATGTAAGTGAAATAAGTCAATCAGAGAAAGACAAATACCATATGATTTCACTCATATTTGGAATTTAAGAAACAAAACAAATGAGCAAAAGGGAAAAAGAGAGAGAGAGAGAGACAAACCAAGAAACAGACTCGTAACTATAGAGAACAAACTGATGGTTACCAGAGGGAGGTGGGTGGGAGGATGGGTTAAATAGGTGATGGGGATTAACGAGAGCACTTGTGATGAGCACCAGGTATGGAATTGTTGAATCACTATATTGTACACCTGAGATGAATATAACACTATATGTTAACTAACTGGAATTAAAATAAAAACTTTTTAAAAATAAAAAACAATGGAGAAGAAAGAGACACAAGAGTAATAAATGAAATCAAGCAAATACAGCAAATACTAAAATGGTAATACACATTCTGCTAAATGATGAGTTCTTTTCAAGGACCAGTCAGATCTATTTACTGTAATGAAGATGATGGAAACCTGCTTCATGACCTGCTCAATAAGGTGGTCATATTGGAGTTCTAGAGAAGGATTATTCCTGAGGGGAGGCACTGAAAGCAGAGAACCAAGTTGGAGGGAGGGCTCAGTTTGGGCAGCTTAGGGCAGAGTGTTCAGGGCTCCTGCTGGGGTGGGTCTTTAGGGAAAAGGCAAGTGGAGCTACCGTCAGGGAAATGCATCTCCCACTGATTTCTCTCCATCTTCCTTCCCTTCCGCTCACTTTCCTTCTTACCTTCACCCCATCCAGACTCCATAGCTTAATTAGCCACCTCGCAGCCCTTAACAAACCCAGTCCTCTCCCACCTGGCATTCTCCCACATTGCTGCCTCAAAATGCCTACAGATATTTGATGAAGAATGGATATATAGAAGGCTGAGAAACTGCTGCTTCATCAAGATGATCCATCTCTTACTCTAATTTGCTGTTGTTGATTGGGGCAGAGAGGACAGAATTTATAAGCCTCAATCATTAAGCTGGGACAATTGATCTGGAAGGAGTCAACTGTCTGGAAGGGGTCATCTGACAGTTGGACTCCATGGACAGCCCAAGCAGAGTGGGATACACAAAGTGTGACAGGCAGAAAGCAAAGATCAAAGGCCAGGGGAAATGGGGTGTCAGGTTTGTGTTATATGTAACTGACACGGCATAATGTGGAGACAAAGTTGGTAACTATAGTTTGTCTAACGAGCTTTCCCATCTGTTTCCTTTGGTGAACTCCTCCATTCCACATCATCTGAGTAAAGCTATTAATCAGAGTGTATCTCTTCCCTACCTCATACCTTTCTTTATTATTATTATTATTATTATTTAAAGATTTTACTTATTTATTTGTCAGAGAGAGAGCACAAGCAGAGTGAGCGGCAGGCAGAGGGAGAAGCAGTCTCCCGTCTGAGCAAGGAGCCCTATGTGGGACTCGATCCCAGGACCCTGGGATCATGACTGGAGCTGAAGGCAGGTGCTTAACCAACTGAGTCACCTAGGCATCCCTATTATTATTATTTTTAAATTTAAATTAAATTAATTAACATATAGTATATTAGCTTCAGAGATAGAGGTCAGTGATTCATCAGTTTTTTTATAACATCCAGTGTTCATTACATCAAGTGCCCTCCTTAATGCCCATCACCCAGTTATCCCATCCCCCACACCCCCTTCCCCTCCAACAACCCTCAATTTGTTTCCTATGGTTAAGAGTCTCTTATGGTTTGTCTCCCTCTCTGATTCCATCTTGTTTTATTTTTCCCTCCCTTCCCCTATGATCTTCTGTTTTGTTTCTTAAATTCCACATAGTACCTCATACCTTTCTCTTCAAAGTCCACAGGAGTGGGCAGATGGCTCAGTTTGGGCAAATGTGTTGGTCTGGGGATAGCCACACACCTAAATCAGGCCCTCCTCCTTTTTGGACTATCTCTGTGGCAGCTGGCAGGGAAGGCTGCTAGGAGAACATGAAGGATAAAGAATGGTGGAGACAAGTGGAAAAAAAGGTGGGGGGGTGGGGTGGAGGGGTGAGAGAGAGAGAAAGGATGAATTGACATTGTTAGAGCTTCTGAATCAATCCATGCTAGACCTACCTCTTGACTTCCCAGTTATTTGAGCCAATCCCCTTTCTGTTTCCTTGCATAACATAGAGTCTAGTTTCTTTCACTTGCAACCAAATGAGTCTTGATGAATTTAATTGCCAAGGTGGGCTAGAGGGCATATGGAGCAAGATTGGATGTTTGGGAACTCAAGTACCAAGTGCCAGGCATGTTTAGGGGTTCTTTATATTATGAACCAGAGGTAACTCATCAAAGGAGCTCCACGTTCTCAGACAACAAAGCTTATAAGACCCAAGATTATGGTGAGGGAAAAATCACATGGAAGTTTTCAAAGCTCACTCACTTGTCTGCTTCTCCAACAGCTAAGTCTGTCTACAACTGTCCATGCTATACGCAAACTGTGAGAACCATGTGATACTGTTTTCACCTATCATGGTGAAAAAGATGCGGTGAAAAACACCCAGTACTGGCGAGTGCACATCTGTTGTTGAAATGGGTATTCTTGCACTGCTGTTAGTAGGGTAAATTGACTCAGACTTTCTAAAGGGACATTTTTGTACTGTGTGCTAAAAACCTGAAAATGTACCTTTTTTTTTTTGAGATAAAGAGAGAATTTTAAGGGCGCCTGGGTGGCTCAGTTGGTTGAGCGACTGCCTTCGGCTCAGGTCATGATCCTGGAGTCCCAGGATCGAGTCCCGCATCAGGCTCCCTGCTCGGCAGGGAGCCTGCTTCTCCCTCTGACCCTCTCCCCTCTCATGTGCTCTCTCTCTCTTATTCTCTCTCTCTCAAATAAATAAATAAAATCTTTAAAAAAAAAAAAAGAGAATTTTAAGAAGGCTCCATGACCAGTCGGAGCCCACCTCGGGGCTCAATCTCATGACCCTGAGATCATGACCTGAGTTGAAATCAAGAGTCAGACGCTTAACTGACTGAGCCACCCAGGTGCCCCAAAATGTACCTATTTTTGACCCAGAAATTCTGGTGTTTTAGATCCAGTATAGGCTCCAGGAGGGACTCTGGGAAGTAAAGTTCCATGTTAAAAGAACCCATTTTATATAATGTTAAGAGAATGCCTAAGTTGAGAGCATTCATGCCGTTTGTTAACACAGTTCTGGTTCTGTGTTGGAAGGACCTGGCAAACACATATATCCCTTATAATTCTAGAAATGATAATTTTGTATTTTCGACTTGTACTTTAGGTAGTAAATGCATTCGGGAAAAGGTATACATTGTAATCGATTGAATAAACCATACCCGCCCTACCCCCCCCTCCCCCCCCCCCCCCCGCTGAATATAAGCTTTGGGAGGGCCAGGATTTGTGTCTGTTTTGTTTACTATTTTGTCTCTACTAACTAGAACAGTACCTGGCTTCATAAACACTTGAATGAGTGAATGAGTAAATTCTAGAAAATGACTTGGAAAGATGGAAAACCATTATTGTACTTCCTTTTCCCCATGAGTATTATCACTGTAAAATAATATAAAGACTAGTGCTTTATATGTCTTAACTCAGAATTATGTATTGTGAATTAGTAATTAACAAGGAGAAGGTAGAAATTTTAGCTTAGAAGACAATACTTCTGGGATGTTTACAGTTACCTATATGTTTTTGTTGGTCAGGGAAAACATAAAACTTCCTCCTTTGTAGACATTTCTAGAAACATTATGGATATTACATTGGGTTAGAAGATAAGACAGAGTTATTGCATTAATCATAATATCATAATTAGGATACATGATTCAGGTTCTTGTGCAGGTGCTGATAAATCAATACAGGGTAGACAGTTGGCTCATTATGAATGCTCATTTTAGGGGAGCGACTTACATTTCACAGAAGACTAAGGATCCAATTTTAGGTGTTAAGGATACTTAAGCCTTTTAGTTAAAGAAATATTCTCTTCATGGCAGGTTTTTGGGTGGTCTAATTTCAATTTTTGGCAGAACTCCCTATTAAATGTTGAATGCCTACATTTATTTAATTTCGGTTTCAATTCTGCTTTGGCACAGAAAGTGAGATTATGTGGCTATGGGAGGCCCCTTCCACTCTGGTTCTGTGTACAATGAGCTCTTAGTAAGTCCTAGAGTGTAATTTTACTTTGAAACTTTCTGTTATTACATTTTTCTCCACTGCCCAGACAGGTCTTAAACAGACAGGTTATATTAGGTGTAACTGTATATTCCGTATTTCTGAGTCAATCATCTGTAAGGTTAAAGTCACTTGCTTACTTCTAACAAGTTTCTGGGTGGAGGGGGTGGTTGTAGCATCCCCTGGGGTAATCCAACCCTGAGATGTCTGCTGTCTTGGTTCAGTTCCACGTGTGGATCTGGAAAAACAAAGCAAGGCATTTCCCGGCATTTTATCAAGGATGCCCATTAGTTTATGGGATGTTAAAAATCATCCCATAAAGGGGGGAGGGGGAAGAAAGGAATGATATAAATGGTCCTGTAAAAAGTAAATCACTATCTGATATGATTGCAATCAAGAGCAACTGTATGCAGTGGGTACAGAGATTAAACCCCCCAAAGTATAATACTGCAAGCCTCTTAACAAGTTCACAAAGGGTAAACAGTCTGCCCACCTCCTCCTCCATGCCCTGGATATGTAGTGTGTCAAAGATACATTTTTAAAAAATTTTCTTTATTTATTTGTCAGAGAGAGAGAGAGAGAGCACAAGCAGGGGGAGCAGCAGGCAGAGGGAGAAGCAGGTGAGTATAAGCTTTGGGAGGGCCAGGATTTGTGACCAAGGAGCCTGATGCAGGACTCGATCCCAGGACCCTGGGATCATAACCTGAATCGAAGGCAGATGCTTAACCTAATGAGCCACCCAGGCATCCCTCAAAGATACATTTTAAAAGACTACGGTATAGCAAGGACTGAAGTGGGGTAGAAAAAAATTACTTCAGTCTCTCTACTATGGGAATGAAGAAAGCATTAAGCAGCAATTCTTTACTTACAGAAATTTTCATTTCCAACCTTTCTTTCAAAAGGTTGAGCAAAACATAGGTAAACTCATTTCTTTCTGATGGACTCCGAAGTAAACTGTTGGAATCTTATGCAAGGTAATTCAGCAGGAAAAATAACTGGATTTTTCCTACCTGTTAGGTGATGGGACCAAGGGACCTGTAGCTGTCATGCTCGCTAGGCATTCAATGACAGCCCTAAAAGAGCATTAAAACATTATTCTATTGATTAAAAAAGCAGCCAGTCCATAGTCCCTGCGTCAGCACCCTCCATATTCAACAAGACATTGTTGAGCCCGGAGCCTCGCAGAGCCAGTTCTGTCAGTCTAGTGCAGGCTGTGTTGATTTTATGGCACACCTGGCCTGATTCATTCTGATCCTGAGCTGTGCTGATTTACTTGGCTGCCCTATAAGCCTCGTTGAACTGTTTGGTATCAATAATTCTCTCTTTTCTCAGTAGAAAGTGGAAGCCTTTTATTTCAAGCTTGCTTCCTATATCCGTCAGAGACCACCTGCAATATTAAACCTCTTCTTTTTGTGTGCATCTTACCCGGTATCGGTTCTCTCATTCTTCAGACAGCTGCTCATTCAGACTTAGCCCCACACAGACCCTGATTCTTGCCCTTACAGGAAATAATATATTAGGAGCCACTAGCCCAGATGCCCTTTGCTCTGGCGTCAGGCAGTTTGTAAGCAGTGCGGTCCCATATCTATCTTTACTATTTCCCTTCCTGGTTTCAAACTCCTCACCTGTTCCTACCGTGGATAACTGGGTTCCCCTTTTCTTGGCTACTCGGAATCCCAAGCTGTTTGGATTGCTGCTTGAGCTGTGTGTAGCTAGAGACTGAATTGGATTACCATCTTTCTGCACATTTATTTGTATATATTTTATACTCCATTTAAAAAACCTACATATTATGAGTCTTTTTTCATTTTATTAAAAATTATTCATAAAATTTAAAATGATTTCATTGATTTTTATCCTATGAACATTCAGGTGATTTCTTTCTAGTCTTATATATTTATATATTTTTATATTTATCGTATGAACATTACAGTGTGAACATGAACTTAATGATGTGAAGTTTTTTGGTGTTAGTAAATATTTCCTGGAACATAATTCTTAATAGCCACATCATATGGATGTATATCATAAATAATACTGTGTATTATTCTTATACATGAAGTTCTGCCTGCACTTCGAATTATTTGTTTATGATAAACTCAGGTTTGGAATTATTGGGTTAAAATGTACAACCATTTTTTTTCTCGATATACTTTATTTTTATTTGTTATTTTTCTATTGTTATGTTAATCACCATACATCTCATCATTAGTTTTTGATGTAGTGTTCCATGATTCATTGTGCATGACACCCAGTGCTCCATGCAGAATGTGCCCTCTTTAATACCCATCACCAGGCTAACCCATCCTCCAACCCCCTCCCCTCTAGAGCCCTCAGTTTGTTTTTCAGAGTCCATTGTCTCTCATGGTTCGTCTACCCCTCCGATTCCCCCCCTTCATTCTTCCCCTCCTACTATCTTCTTCTTTTTGTTTTTTCCTTAACATATATTGCATTATTTGTTTCAGAGGTACAGATCTGTGATTCAACAGTCTTGCACAATGCACAGCGCTCACCATAGCACATACCCTCCCCAGTGTCTATCACCCAGCCACCCCATCCCTCCCCCCCAACCCCCACTTCAGCAACCCTCAGTTTGTTTCCAGAGATTAAGAATTCGTCATATCAGTGAGGTCATATGATACATGTCTTTCTCTGATTGACTTATTTCGCTCACCATAACACCCTCCAGTTCCATCCACGTCGTTGCAAATGGTAGGATCTCATTCCTTTTGATGGCTGCATAATATTCCATTGTATATATATACCACATCTTCTTTATCCATTCATCTGTCAATGGACATCTTGGCTCTTTCCACAGTTTGGCTATTGTGGACATTGCTGCTATAAACATCGGGGTGCACGTACCCCTTTGGATCCCTACATTTTATCTTTGGGGTAAATACCCAGTAGTGCAATTGCTGGATCATATGGTAGCTCTATTTTCAACTTTTTGAGGAACCTCCATACTGTTCTCCAGAGTGGCTGCACCAGCTTGCATTCCCACCAACAGTGTAGGAGGATTCCCCTTTCTCCACATCCCCGCCAACATCTGTTGTTTCCTGACTTGTTAATTTTAGCCATTCTGACTGGTGTGAGGTGGTATCTCATTGAGGTTTTGATTTGGATTTCCCTGATGCCGAGCAATGTTGAGCACTTTTTCATGTGTCTGTTGGCCATTTGGATGTCTTCTTTGGAAAAATGTCTGTTCATGTCTTCTGCCCATTTCTTTTTTTTTTTATTCTTATGTTAATCCCCATACATTACATCATTAGTTTTAGATGAAGTGTTCCATGATTCATTGTTTGTGCATAACACCCAGTGCTCCATGCAGAATGTGCCCTCCTCAATACCCACCACCAGGCTAACCCATCCTCCCACCCCCTTCCCCTCTAGAACCCTGTTTGTTTTTCAGAGTCCATTGTCTCTCATGGTTCGTCTACCCCTCTGATTTCCCCCGCTTCATTCTTCCCGTCCTGCTACCTTCTTCTTCTTCCTTTTTTTTTTTCTTAACATATATTGCATTATTTGTTTCAGAGGTACAGATCTGAGATTCAACAGTCTTGCACAATTCGCAGCACTTACCAGAGCACATACCCTCCCCAGTGTCTATCACCCAGTCACCCCATCCCTCCCACCCCACCCCCCACTCCAGCAACCCTCAGTTTGTTTCCTACAATTAAGAATTCCTCATATCAGTGAGATCATATGATAAATGTCTTTCTCTGTTTGACTTATTTCACTCAACATAATACCCTCCAGTTCCATCCACGTCATTGCAAATGGCAAGATCTCAATCCTTTTGATGGCTGCATAATATTCCATTGTATATATATACCACATCTTCTTTATCCATTCATCTGTCAATGGACATCTTGGCTCTTTCCACAGTTTGGCTATTGTGGACATTGCTGCTATAAACATCGGGGTGCATGTACCCCTTCGGATCCCTACTTTTGTATGTTTGGGGTAAATACCCAGTAGTGCAATTGCTGGGTCATATGGTAGCTCTATTTTCAACTTTTTGAGGAACCTCCATACAGTTTTCCAGAGTGGCTGCACCAGCTTGCATTCCCACCAACAGTGTAGGAGGGTTCCCCTTTCTCCGCATCCCCGCCAACATCTGTCGTTTCCTGACTTGTTCATTTTAGCCATTCTGACTGGTGTGAGGTGGTATCTCATTGAGGTTTTGATTTGAATTTCCCTGATGCCGAGCGATATTGAGCACTTTTTCATGTGTCTGTTGGCCGTTTGGATGTCTTCTTTGGAAAAATGTCTATTCATGTTTTCTGCCCATTTCTTGATTGGATTCTTTGTTCTTTGGGTGTTGAGTTTGATGAGTTCTTTATAGATTTTGGATACTAGCCCTTTATCTGATATGTCATTTGCAAATATCTTCTCCCATTCTGTCGGTTGTCTTTTGGTTTTGTTGACTGTTTGTTTTGCTGTGCAAAAGATTTTATCTTGATGAAGTCTCAATAGTTCATTTTTGCCCTTGCTTCCCTTGCATTTGGTGATGTTTCTAGGAAGAAGTTGCTGCGGCTGAGGTCAAAAAGGTTGCTGCCTGTGTTCTCCTTTAGGATTTTGATGGACTCCTGTCTCACATTAGGTCTTTCAACCATTTTGAGTCTATTTTTGTGTGTGGTATAAGGAAATGGTCCAGTTTCATTCTTCTGCATGTGACTGTCCAATTTTCCCAACACTATTTGTTGAAGAGACTGTCTTTTTTCCATTGGACGTTCTTTCCTGCTTTGTCAGAGATTAGTTGACCATAGAGTTGAGGGTCTATTTCTGGGCTCTCTATTCTGTTCCACTGATCTATGAGTCTGTTTTTGTGCCAGTACCATACTGTCTTGATGATGACAGGTTTGTAATAGAGCTTGAAGTCCGGAATTGTGATGCCACAGGTTTGCTTTTCTTTTTCAACATTCCTCTGGCTATTCGGGGTCTTTTCTGGTTCCATACAAATTTTAGGATAATTTGTTCCATTTCTTTGAAAAAAGTGGATGGTATTTTGATGGAGATTGCATTGAATATGTAGATTGCTCTAGGTAGCATTGACATCTTCACAATATTTGTTCTTCCAATCCATGAGCATGGAACATTTTTCCATTTCTTTGTGTCTTCCTCAATTTCTTTCATGAGTATTTTATAGTTTTCTGAGTACAGATTCTTTGCCTCTTTGGTTAGATTCATTCCTAGGTATCTTATGGTTTTGGGTGCAATTGTAAATGGGATCGACTCCTTAATTTCTCTTTCTTCTGTCTTGTTGTTGGTGTATAGGAATGCCACTGATTTCTGTGCATTGATTTTATATCCTGCCACTTTGCTGAATTCCTGTATGAGTTCTAGCAGTTTTGGGGTGGAGTCTTTTGGGTTTTCCACATAAAGTATCATATCATCTGCAAACAGTGAGAGTTTGACTTCTTCTTTGCCTGTTTGGATGCCTTTGATTTCTTTTTGTTGTCTGATTGCTGTGGCTAGGACTTCTAATACTATGTTGAATAGCAGTGGTGATAGTGGACATCCCTGCTGTGTTCCTGACCTCAGGGGGAAAGCTCTCAGTTTTTCCCCATTGAGAATGATATTCGCTGTAGGTTTTTCATAGATGGCTTTTATGATATTTGAGGTATGTACCCTCTATCCCTATACTCTGAAGAGTTTTGATCAAGAAAGGATGCTGTACTTTGTCAAATGCTTTTTCTGCATCTATTGAGAGGATCATATGATTCTTGATCTTTCTTTTGTTAATGTATTGTATCACGTTGATTGATTTGCGGATGTTGAACCAAACTTGCAGCCCAGGGATAAATCCCACTTGGTCATGGTGAATAATCCTTTTAATGTACTGTTGGATCCTATCGGCTAGTATTTTGGTGAGAATTTTTGCATCCATGTTCATCAAGGATATTGGTCTATAATTCTCCTTTTTGATGGGGTCTTTGTCTGGTTTTGATCAAGGTAATGGTGGCCTCATAAAACGAGTTTGGAAGTTTTCCTTCCATTTGTACTTTTTGGAACAGTTTCAGAAGCATAGGTACTAATTCTTCTTGAAATGTTTGGTAGAATTCCCCTGGGAAGCCATCTGGCCCTGGGCTTTTGTTTGTTGGGAGATTTTTGATGACTGCTTCAATTTCCTTAGTGGTTATAGGTCTGTTCAGGTTTTCTATTTCTTCCTGGTTCAGTTTTGGTAGTTGATACATCTCTAGGAATGCATCCATTTCTTCCAGGTTATCTAATTTGCTAGCATAGAGTTGCTCATAATATGTTCTTATAATTGTTTGTATTTCTTTGGTGTTGGTTGTGATCTCTCCTCTTTCATTTATGATTTTGTTGATTTGGGTCATTTCTCTTTTCTTTTTGATAAGTCTGGCCAGGGGTTTATCAATCTTGTTAATTCTTTCAAAGAACCAGCTCCTAGTTTTGTTGATCTGTTCTGCTGTTCTTTTGGTTTCTATTTCATTGATTTCTGTTCCGATCTTTATTATTTCTCTTCTCCTGCTGGGTTTAGGCTTTATTTGCTGTTCTTTCTCCAGTGCCTTTACCTGTAGGGTTAAGTTGTGTACTTGAGACCTTTCTTGTGTCTTGAGAAAGGCTTGTATTGCTATATACTTTGCTCTTAGGACTGCCTTTGCTGTATCCCAAAGATTTTGAACAGTTGTGTTTTCATTTTCATTGGTTTCCATGAATTTTAAAATTCTTCTTTAATTTCCTGGTTGACCCATTCATTCTTTAGTAGGATGCTCTTTAGCCTCCATGTATTGGAGTTCTTTCCGACTTTCCTCTTGTGATTGAGTTCTAGTTTCAAAGCATTGTGGTCTGAAAATAGGCAGGGAATGATCCCAATCTTTTGGTACCGGTTGAGACCTGATTTGTGACCTAGGATGTGATCTATTCTGGAGAATGTTCCATGGGCACTAGAGAAGAATGTGTATTCTGTTGCTTTGGGATGGAATGTTCTGAATATGTCTGTGAAGTCCATTTGGTCCAGTGTGTCTTTTAAAGTCTTTATTTCCTTGTTGATCTTTTGCTTAGATGATCTGTCCATTTCAGTGAGGGGGGTGTTAAAGTCCCCCACTATTATTGTATTGTTGTTGATGTGTTTCTTTGCTTTTGTTATTAATTGGCTTATATAATTGGCTGCTCCCATGTTAGGGGCATAGATATTTATAATTGTTAGATCTTCTTTTGGATAGACCCTTTAAGTAGGATATAGTGTCCTTCCTCATCTCTTATTACAGTCTTTGTTTTAAAATCTAATTTGTCTGATGTAAGGATTGCCACCCCAGCTTTCTTTTGGTGTCCATTAGCATGGTAAATGGTTTTCCACCCCCTCACTTTCAATTTGGGGGTGTCTTTGGGTCTAAAATGAATCTCTTGCAGAAAGTGTATTGATGGGTCTTGTTTTTTAATCCAGTCTGATAGCCTGTGTCTTTTGATTGGGGCATTTAGCCCATTTACATTCAGGGTAACTATTGAAAGATAGGAATTTAGTGCCATTGTATTGCCCGTAAAGTGACTGTTACTGTATATTGTCTGTGTTCCTTTCTGGTCTGTGTTACTTTTAGGCTCTCTCTTTGCTTAGAGGACCCCTTTCAATATTTCTTGTAGAGCTGGTTTCGTGTTTGCAAATTCCTTTAGTTTTTGTTTGTCCTGGAAGCTTTTTATCTCTCCTTCTATTTTCAATGACAGCCTAGCTGGATATAGTATTCTTGGCTGCATATTTTTCTCATTTAGTGCTCTGAATATATCATGCCTGTCCTTTCTGGCCTGCCAGGTCTCTGTGGATAGGTCTGTTGCCAATCTAATGTTTCTACCATTGTAGGTTACAGATCTCTTCTCCTGAGCTGCTTTCAGGATTTTCTCTTTGTCTCTGAGACTCGTAAGTTTTACTATTAGATGTCGGGGTGTTGACCTATTTTTATCGATTTTGAGAGTGGTTCTCTGTGCCTCTTGGATTTTGATGCCTGTTTCCTTCCCCAAATTAGGGAAGTTCTCTGCTCTAATTTGCTCCAATATACATTCTGCCCCTCTCTCTCTTTCTTCTTCTTCTGGGATCCCAATTATTCTAATGTTGTTTCATCTTATGGTATCACTTATCTCTCGAATTCTGCCCTCATGATCCAGTAGTTTTTTATCTCTCTTTTTCTCAGCTTCTTTATTTTCCATCATTTGGTCTTCTATATCACTGATTCTCTCTTCTGCCTCATTTATCCTGGCTGTTAGCACCCCCTTTTTTGATTGCACCTCATTAATAGCCTTTTTGATTTTGACTTGGTTAGATTTTAGTTCTTTTATTTCTCCAGAAAGGGGTTCTCTAATAACTTCCATGCTTTTTTCAAGCCCAGCTAGTATCTTTAAAGTGATGATTCTGAACTCTAGATCCGACATTGTACTAATGTCCATATTGAGTAGGTCCCTGGCAGTCAGTACTACCTCTTGTTCTTTTTGTTGAGGTGATTTTTTCCGTCTTGTCATTTTGTTTAGAGGAGAATAGATGAATGAGAGAACAAAATGCTAACAGGGTAACAACGTCCCCAGAAAATATACTCTAAACAAATCAGAAAAGACCTGAAGCCAGGGTTAAAGAAAGGGAAAGAAAGAAAAAAGTAAAAGAAAAAAAAAAGAAAAAGATAAAAACAAACAAAACCAGACAAAACAAACAAACAAAAAACAGAATATGATCAAATATGATCAGGCTGGTGCATAGATCAGTGGCACACACTAGATTTTGGGTGTATTTTGGTCTGTTAGAAGAAAGTGCCTCCCAAAATTTTAAAGAAAGAAAAACTTATATATGTACAAAAATAAGGGTTGATATGATGAAGGGATGGAATATGACTGTAAAGATGAAAATTATGAAAAATTTTATTAAAGGAATTGATAAGAAGTTGTTTGAAAAAAGAAAAGAGGATTCAAAAAAAAAAAGAAAAAAAAAGGGAGAGAATGTGATCAGGCAGGAGAGTAGAACAAACCCATACACTAGAGATTTAGGGTATATTTTGATCTGTTAGAAGAAACTGTATCTCAAAATTTTAAAGTATATATGCCAAAAATAAGGGTAACTACTATGAAGGGATAGAATATGACTCTAAAAATGAAAAATAAAAATGTTTTTTAAAAAAGGGATTGATAAGATGTTGGTTGAAAAAGGGAAAAAGAAAAATTAAAAAAAAAGTTAAAAAAAATTAACTTTGAAAGACTAAAGAATCATGATAAAAAAGCGATGGATTCTATGTGCAGTATTTCCCTAGCGCTGGAGTTCTGCCGTTCTCATTGATTGGTAAACTTGGTCTTGGCTGGCTGTTCTTGCTGATCTTCTGGGGGAGGGGCCTGTTGCCATGGTTCCCAAATGTCTTTGCTGGAGGCGGAATTGCCCCACCCTTGCCCGGTCTGGGCTAAGTAATCTGCTCGGGTTTGCTCTCCGGAACTTTTGTTCCCTGCAAGCTTTCCATACAGCTTTGGAGGACGAGAGTGAAAATGGCGGCCTCCCAATCTCTGCCCCGTAGAAGCCAAGAACTCGGGGCCCCACTCCTCAGTGAGCCCCCAGAGAAAAGCCATCAGTCACTCCCGTCTCCCCGGTCTCTGGCCACACTCCGTGCTCACCCAGCCTGTGACCGAGTGTTTCTATCTCTGGCACCTGACCCCGTGTGGAGTCTTCGAACCCAGCAGATCCCTGCGGTGCACTCCCACGCCGCTCCTCCCGGGGGAGGAAGGGGAGTCTCCCCGGATCTGCCGCTTGTTGGGTTCCTGCTGGAGGAGCAGTGGCCCGACTGTGCCGCGGATCACGGTTTATGGCAACCCCGAGCTGAGAGCCCACGCCTGGGCCCCGTCTCTGCAGCCGGCTTCCCTGCTCTAATACCTGGGAGCTCTGCCGCACTCAGGCACCCCCGGTCTTTCTGTGACCCCGAGGGTCCTGAGACCACACTGTCCCACAAGGGTTCCACCCCCCACTTAGCCACTGGAGTGACGTCCCTCAGCAGAGCAGACTTCTGAAAGCTCCAATTTTGCGCTCCACGGCTCTATCTCTTGCCAGAAGCGGCCGACGGAGGCCCCCTTCCCCACCGTCTATCCTCCCGAATATCGCCTCGGATTCACTTCTCCACACTTCCTACCTTGCAGAAAGCGGTCGCTTTTCTGTTCAGAGAGTTGTTGCTCTTCTTTTCTTTGATCTCCTGTTGAGTTTGTAGGTGTTCAGAATGGTTTGTTCCTTATCCAGCTGAATTCCTGAGACCAGACGAAATCCAAGTCTCCTACTCCTCTGCCATCTTGATCCGCCCTCTGTACAACCAGTTTTAAGACACTTCGTACTATATTGCCAAATGGCTTTTGGATAAATAATACAGACTTCCATTCCCAGTGTACGAAACTGCTCTTTCATCATAGTCTTATCAGGATTAGTATTATTTTGATAATTTGACAAATTAAAACAATATCTTTTTAATGTTTTAGTTTTTTACTTCTTTGATTTTTAAAAATTTATTTAGTAGACATTTAAAATTTCTCTTTTGTAAATTGTCTATTTATACTCTTTGTTCATTTCCTGTAATGGTTTTATGTTTTTATCTTTAATTTGGATGAAGTATGTAATATATTAAGAATATTTTCCCTTACCCTCTTGCACTGTTGGTGGGAATGTCGACTGGTGCATCCACTCTGGAAGATGGAATGGAGGTTTCTCAAAAAGTTAAAAATAGAGCTACCCTATGATCAGCAATTGCATGAGTAGGTATTTAACCAGAGAATACAAAAATACTAATTCAAAAGGATACATGTACCCGGTATGTATAGCAGCATTATCTATAATAGCCAAATAATGGAAACAGCCCAAGTGTCCATTAATAGATGAATGGATAAAGAAGGTGTGGTATATATACACAACAGAATATTACTCAGCCATTTCATTACTCAGCAAATGAAATCTTACCATTTGCAATCACCTGGATGGAGCTAAAGAGTATTATGCTAAGTGAAATAAGTCAGAGAAAGATAAATACCATATGATTTCACTCATATGTGGAATTTAAGAAACAAAACAAATGAGCAAAGGGAAAAAAGGAAAGAGAGAGAGAGGTAAACCACGGAACAGACCCTTAACCACAGAGAACACACTGGTGGTTACCAGAGGAGAGGTAGGTGGGCGGATGGGTGAAATACATGATGGGGATTAAAACGTACACTTTTGTGATGAGCATCTGGTGATGTATGGAATTGTTGAATCAGTATATTCTACCCCTGAAACTGTCCTTTTAGTTGCCAGTTTGCCATACATTTTATTTTTCAGTTGGTTGGGTGCATCATGACATTTTACAATAATCTTTGATATGCTGACATTTTAAATTTTTGCATGTTCAAATCTTTCACCTTCTTTTATGATTTCTTTTATTGCTTTTTTACATGGATAGTCATTCCATGTCAGATATTAGATAAACTATCATTTGGATTTCCTAATTATTTAATCCATTTGTACCTAATTTTTATTTTATTTATTTATTTAAATTCAATTAGCTAAAATATACTACATCATTAGTTTCAGATGTAATGTTTAATAATTTATCAGTCGCATATAACACTCAGTGCTCATCACATCACGTGCCTCCTTAATGCCCATCACCCAGTTACCCCATCTCCTCACCCACCTCCCTCCAGCAACCCTCAGTTTGTTTCCCAGAGTTAAGAGTCTCTCATGGTTTGTCTCCATCTCTGATTTTTTTCCCATTCAGTTTTCCCACCCTTCCCTTATGATCCTCTGCACTGTTTCTTATATTCCACATACAAGTGAAACTGTATGATAATTGTCTTTCTCCAATTGACTTATTTCACTTAGTATAATACCCTCCAGTTCTATCCACATCAATGTAAATGGTAAGTATTCATCCTTTCTGTTGGCTGCGTGATATTCCATTGTGTGTGTGTGTGTGTGTGTGTGTGTGTGTGTGTGTGTGTGTACCACATCTTCTTTATCCATTCATCTGTTGAAGGACATCTCTGCTCCTTCCACAGTTTGGCTATTGTGGACCTTGCTGCCATGAATATAGGGGTGCAGGTGTCCTTCTTTTCACTATTTCTGTATCTTTGCGGTAAATACCCAGTAGTGCAATTGCTGGGTTGTAGGGTAGCTCTATTTTTAACTTCTTGAGGAACCTCCACATTGTTTTCCAGAGTGGCTGCACCAGCTTGCATTCCCACCAAAGTGTAAGAGGGTTCCCCTTTCTCCACAGCCTCGCCAACATCTATCGTTTCCTTGTTAATTTTAGCCATTCTGACTGGTGTGAGGTGGTATCTCATTGAGGTTTTGATTTGGATTTCTCTGATGCCAAGTGATGTGGAGCATTTTTTCATGTGTCTGTTGGCCATTTGGATGTCTTCTTTGCAGAAATGTCTGTTCACGTCTTCTGCCCATTTCTTGACTGGACTGGATTATTTGTTCTTTGGGTGTTGAGTTTGAGAAGTTCTTTATATATCTTGGAGACTAGCCCTTTATCTGTTATGTCATTTGCAAATATCTTCTCCCATTCCGTTTTTTTTTTTTTTTTGACACAGAGAGAGAGAGAAAGCACAAGTAGGCAGAGCAGTATGCAAGGGGAGAGAGAGAAGCAGGCTCCTCGCTGAGCAGAGAGCCCGATGCGGGGCTCAATCCCAGGACCCCAGGATCATGACCTGAGCCGAAGGCAGACACTTAACCAACTGAGCCACCCAGGTGCCCCGGTTGCCTTTTGGTTTTGTCGACTGTTTCCTTTGCTGTGCAGAAGATTTTTATCTTGATGAAGTCCCAATAGTTCATTTTTGTTTTTGTTTCCCTTGCTTTTAGAGACATGTCTAGCAAGAAGTTGCTGTGGCCGAGGTCGAAGAGGTTGCTTCCTGTGTTCTTCTCTAGGATTTTGATGGATTCCTGTCTCACATTTAGGTCTTTCATCCATTTTGAGTCTATTTTATTTTTGTGTATGGTGTAAGAAAGTATCTGCTGCCAGCACCAGCCTAGTTCACATGGACACAGGCTCCAGGCCAGCCTATGTAGACCCAAGCTCCTGGCCTGGCCTGTACCAGGCTGACCCTATAGACCCAGGCACCAGGCTGGCCTATGTGAACCCAGACAACAAGCCTGCACACACACTGACTCAGCCTCCAGGCCGGCCTGCCTGAGGACTCCAGGAGCAAGCTATTCTTTTCAGGTGTTTGTATTTGATTCAATGAGTTAGGTAGATTTCCAGAGGCTTCCATGTTGTAGAATAATTTATCTATTAAGGAATTCTTTGTACCTTATGTTTGAATCCAGGACGAGGCATATACTAGCTTTATGAGCTCTCTCTAAGCCTCAGGTTTTTTTTATAGAACTTGGAAAATAATAATTCCTGTTATGAGGTTGTTTGAAGATTAAAACGATAAGGCATGTAAATCATGTAAAGCAATCTCAAGCAGACAGTAAGTGTCTAATAAATAGATCTAATAAATGTAATTATTAACTCATTGATATGGTCCTTGAGCCTGTTTGAAAGATAAATCTTAAACACTTTCTCTTTATTTCTTATTGACTAAGGATCAAGAACTTTTTGTGGGGGGTGTCTATTCTTTGGATTCATATATTTGGGTCCATTTTTATTTCAATTTTTCCAGGAAATCATCAATTTTATTAAGGTTTTTAAAAGTTTTGGGGTGCCTGTCTGGCTCTGCCAGAGGAGCATGCAACTCTTGATCCCAGAGTTGTAAGTTTGAGCCTCATGTTGGGTGTAGAGATTACTTAAAAATAAAATCTTTAAAAAAAAAAAAGTCAGTATAGCATTTTATGTAATATTTATTCATGATTTCTTTAAAATATCTTGAAATCTGTCATTAAATCCATGTGTCTTATTTCTTTATTCTTAATTAAATTATCTAGAGGTATTTTATTCACTTTTTTCCCCAAAGAGTTACCTTTTTAAATTTATCTGTCAACTCTGCCATCAGTTGCATTTACATCTCTAGGCTGGCAGCATAGGCTATGGATCAAAGTAAACAGAAGAGAACATGCACACCATTAGAGGTCATGGATGTGGCCGTTAGGTTCCCTTTACTTCCACCATTTGTCTTTTATCCGGTCTCTGCTTACACTCTTTAAATGGAATATCTAGGAGTAACGAAATAGATCAGTGTTCAGTAGGTACTTTGAACTTTTCCATTTTTGAAAAGAATTTGAAGCAAATCTTAACTTTTTTATTCTGGAACTTTAGGGCCGCATGAACATATTGAGAACAACATGGTATTATGAGCATTATAAATAAAGAATTGGCTACTAAATTTCCTTTGTAAAATGTGTGTGCTTGTGTATATGTGTTTTTTCTCCACACCTCAGGCTTCACAACCCATGAAGTTTTCTACCACGTGAACCATTTTAATCCACCTCCTGCCTGAATCATTTTGATGGAGACTTGATGAAGGGCGCATTATGAAAATTGGGAATGACACAGTGAATGATGGATCTTGAGCAAGTGTGGCTGCGTGAGCTGCAGTTGCCCGCAATGGAGAATACAAGCAACTCACAGATAGATGGAACCTGTGATTGGATTGCTTAAGACAATGAAAACTCCCCATCTTTACTAAGATTCCTGATATATTTCTGTCTAGGACATGCTGATGATCCTATTTGAAATACTAGAATCTGTGCTGGGCCAACTTCTCCAGATGGTAAGAAATGGATTTCAGATGCTCTTTTTTTCTATTATTTAGAATAATTTGTCCATCTACACTTAAAGAAATTTTCCAGAAACCTGACAGACGGAATAAACATCAAATGCCACATTACAGTGCTTCTGTCTAATTTAAGCCATCACCTAATTGGTCTACAAACTCATGTACAGAGCCCTTATTTTTTAGTATGTATGTTTTATATGTTCCCCAATTCTTCTTGCTGATCAATAAAATTCTTTTGACTGTTTTAATTGAAAGGTCAATATTACATGCAGGGTAGTACATGGACTATTGTTTCTAAAATGTACTTTTTCTTATTTTGCTTTTTTACTTCAATTTTTGGTTCTCAGTTTAAATATATAGGGAAAAATATGCCAGCCTTCCTGTTGAATATTTCCCTCCTCATATCCTAGACTCTCATGCATGATGCTAACATTCTCATACTGCCTATTTTATTTACCAAATCCAAACCTCAACTGTAAAGCTTCAGAGTCACCAAGACTGTAAAAAAAATCTCTAGAATAGGGGAGCATTGTGGCTAAGTAGGTGATATTCAAAATGCTTCCTCATCATTTGAGCTACATGAAGCTATATGATAAACCTTATATGCTTAGCTTTTCTTATTTTATTTCCAATGATTTCTGAAAAGCAAAAGCAAAGGAATAAGAAAAAAATCAACTCATAGGAGTGAGGAAGTAGGATGGGAAAAGAGAACGGAGAAACTGTTTGAAATTCAGAATCAAAAACATCTCTTGGCTACCTGTGGTATTTTACTGCCCCAAGCATTTTCAAGCAATTTCAGGAGCAGAACTTTAGCCCATTTCTGTTCATAACCAGAATTCAGTGACAGAATGTGATTCCTATAATTGCCCTAAATATTTGTTCCTCAAACCAAGGGTGTTGGCACTTTAGGGCAGAGCTAGCTTTATACAAATTGGGAAATGGGCACAATTTCTGACTTAAACTTCGTTTATGCTTTGTTTTTCAAATCCCAGAGATTGTTGTCAATATAGTCCCTTGCCCGAATACCCTTAAAGCTTTAGAGCCTCGAATACCTTAACATTTATATAAACCTTCATTGTCCAATACAATAGCACTAGCAACTAGCTACATGTGGCTATTTAAATTAATTAAAGTTAATTTATTTATTTCCTCAGTTATGCTAGCCACCTTTCAAGTGCTCAAAAGCCACGTGTGGCTGAGACTCACATACTGGGTGATGTGGGTATGTAATTCCTATCATCACAGGAAGTTCTACTGGATAGCATTTGGTGCATAGGAAGTGCTCAATGATTCATTGCTTTCCTTCTATCTTGTTCCTCTGGCTCACAGAGACTAGCTGGATAATAATTCTCCTGAGTTAATTTCAGACGAACTGACTGGGCTTATTTCACACCCTCCAAGGTTCGTTTTCAACACCACTATCTGGACTCAAAGCATCTACCTTTGTTACTTGTATGAAAAGCTTGGGGGATTATTCTTTCAGGCCAGGATAAGTAGCAAGTTAATAAAGAAGGTTTTGGGGGAAGGTGAGGCTTCATGGGTGCCCCTCAGATCAGAGTTGTTGTTGTTGCATCTCCAATTTCTTTTCTTTTCTTTCTTTTTTTTTTTTTGCATCTCTAATTTCATAGACAATGTAGTAAGGTTGCAAATTCACTCGCTCGATAACTGCAAAGTAAATATATTTTCTTTCTTTTATCTCTAACCAATCGGGCCTTCCTGGTGATCCCCACTTACTATGCAGCAGGGAAAAAAACTGAATTAACTTAGTCCTCAATCATTTCAAATTTAGCCTGAAAAAAATTAGCCTGAATTAATAATTTAAGCAGCCCTTTGGGTAATTTTTAGTCTTTCTCTTTGGAATAAGTGCTTACTCAGTCATATTTTCACTTCTACATCCTCTTTGAAGGTGCATAGTGCAAGAATATGTGGCTCCTGGGTATATTTGCAGGCATGGTGTGGTTTGTGTAAACTTAAGGTGGCAGAGAGGATAGCTCGGGTACACTGGAGTTTTGCTGAGATGGTCTCCACCTGGCATCTAGTGCCGATGTTTAATGTCTGTGAACTCACGGGTATTCCTGCTCACCTCTCTCAGGGCCCTATGGTCCATTCCAGCTACTTGGCCTCACCCCACTCTTGAGGTAGTACACCTTCTGAGTTTCTTCCATATCCTCCATCTGGCCTACATGCAGACCATTGAAGGAGAACAGAGCTTCCCAATGTATCAAGGTTGGAAACGTCTAGAAGGAACATTTGTTTCCTTCAATCTGCAGGAGAAAATTCTCTCTCATTTACAAAAGACTCTACACAATTTACATAGTAGCATGTCACTTGACACAAGCTGGCGATTACATTTACACTTCAAATGAGTAACTTCTGTTTCCTATAATGTGCGTCTATACCCAATATGTTTTACAAGCTTTGTGGTTATCAAGTGCTTTGCAATGGAAGGTTCATCCCTGGAGGATTAAACAAAAGCTTTGTGCTTAAAAGTTGATTATCTCCAGAGGCTTCTTGCTTCTCCACAAACCTAACAGGTCATGGTTTGTTCAGATTCTCATTGTTTCCCCATCTGCCTCGTCTCTGAACAGGGCTCTTTGTTTGCTCCCATAGGCACGGGGCATTAAGTGCTACAGAGCATCCTATTTGTTAGCTTCTGAGAATACGACTAGCACACTTCCTTGAAAACTTAAAGCATGTGTGACAAAAAGATTCTTCCCTCCTATGTTTTCTCATCGTGTTTCACTATTACCTGTGCTGCAGTCTTGTCATTTTTTTTTAAGATTTTTTATTTATTTATTTTGAGAGAAAGAGAGAGAGATCACGAACAGAGGGGAAGGGCAGAGGGAGAAGCAGGCTTCCCACTGAGCAGGGAGCCCGATGTGGGACTCGATCCCAGGACGCTGAGAACATGACCTGAGCTGAAGGCAGACACTTAACTGACTGAGTCACCCAGGCGCCCACAGTCTTGTCATTCTAACACAGAATGAATCAAAGAATGTATGTTTTATTATCTTTTCCATACTGTCCAAATCTCCTCTCTCCAACTGTCTTCCTTCATCCAACCAAAGTCCCCCAGTCACCAGAGGGGGAAGGATTTCTCTTTTTTTCCCCTCTACTCCATGGCCTTCTTTGGTCCAACTGCAGCTTTGTGGCTAAGCTTTGGGGGAGAAGAATCCTATCCAGGCTTGGAGAAACTGTATGATCTAGGTCTTCCAGGTTTGGTTCTTGATATCTTAAAGAAATTTAAAACATCTTCTGACAAGGACTATGGCCTTGTGTGGGCATAAGAGCAGATGTCTAAATTCCTTCAGCATGCCTGCTTTACTCTGCCCCAGGACTTTTATGACTTAATGTCAAAAGTGGAAGAATGAAGTGAAACATTTCAGGGGAGGTAAAATTTATCAATCGATTATTCACTAAAATATTCTTATTTGATCCTGAAGACATGATAAAATCCATTCCTTAATCCCTCCCAGTAATTGCTTGGATTTCCATTGGAATTGTATGTACCAAGAAAGGTTGTACATTCGATGCAGGCGGCCCTTTTGCCCTCATTGTTTAATTACATGTAGGACGGCTTGTCAGAAGGAAACATCACTTGGGAGATGTGGGAGAGTCCATTTTACGGATTGGTGATCTATTTTGGTACCCCAAAGATGTTTTTATTTCCAGCTTCTTTGAAATGTCAGCTCCTAGAGTGATTTACATTAACAGAGCATGAGGATAGAGGAAAAAGGATAGCCAGAAGTAGTGACATTTCTATAATAGCAGTAGAAAGACCACGATCTAGGTAATTGTAAGCATTCACATTAACGGGCATACTGGCACTTTATGAAGGACTCCTTTAGTTGTTCCTTAACTGGAAGACCTTTAGTGTGACTCAAACTCATTATTTCCTCCAGGGTTAGAAGTCTTCAAATAAGAGCCAGTTTTGAGGAGCTCATCTGTGTCCATCTTGGGACCATAGCCTGGGGTAAGTAGTATACCTTTTTGCTGTTTTCTAAATAGTTTAAGGGTAAATGTGTCCGGAATATTTACAGGTGATGATACGTATCACAGAGATTGAGTTACTTGACCCTGTGACAGCCTCAAAATTCAAATTCACCATTTGTTAATCAAGTGGTGTAATTCAATTTGGGGATGTTTTGGATTCTGGCTTATTCAGAGGCTGTTTGAATGTTACTAATGGCTATGAATTATAAACTGGTTTGATTCCTAACTATTGACCTGTGTGTGCACACAAGTGAAATAATAAACCATTATGAAGTAATCATTTCCCCAAACCTTTTATTTTCTAGATGGGGCTGCTGACGTCCACGTGGTTTAATGAAAGGCCAGGGAGGGACAGAGCCAGGACCAAAATCCAGATTTCTGCACATTCATTCAATTTCCATTCATTTTTTTCTATTCCCTCATTTGGTATTCCAACTTCATCTGTTCATTTATCCATCCGTTCACTCCAGTGCTCTTTGTATTGAATCCTGACCATACATGAGTCCGTATCCTGTAATTAATTACTGGTAAACTGAGTGTGAGTTTGCAAAATATTTCTAAACTGGGGCCCTCTTCTGACCTAATACATACAGGCAAAGGACGGACACTCTTAAAGTGTGAGTATAAAATGCTGCTCTTTACCCTAGAGATGCAGCAGAAAGGCTCTTGCAGGATGTCTGACCCATTTTGAAGCACAAGGAATGGGCTGAGTCATTCTGCTAAGTCATGAGGCCAATAGGCCAGGCCCTTCCTGAATGTCGCCTGACCTGAAGGGCAGCGTGACTCAGTGTTGGCTGATCTCTGCTCCTCTGAGGGTGATTCCCCAGCTTGGGGCAAAGTGGAGGGGAGGCCGGCTTCAAAGCCTCTCTCAGCCTGTGGAAAACACAGTCTGGAGCTGGGCGGCTGCCAAGACCACCACATGAATGTTCGTTTTGCTTGGCCTGTGGTCAAGCAACAGCAAAAAAACAGGTTAGGAGTGAGTAATGGGTTACCCTGGCTCTTGGACTTTGTCAGCAGACAGAGAGAGATCTGGTGTGCAGTGCAGGCCAGGATTCTAAGTTGTGGATCTGTTTTCCAGACCAATTGGTGATCTGAAGCAAGGATGTTTTATTGATTTCGATCTGAAATAGATCTAAAGCAATGGTTTTAAACAGGCCTTTGATTCTTTCCTTTGTGCCACTGAAAGATCACTTAATTACTACTCAACCGCCGCGTCACAGGCTGGCTGTCTCTACTATGGGCCAAAACGGACAGAAATTTGAGATGGCTGAAGAGCACAAGATGGTGTTTTTTATTTCATTAATGACAGCAGTCGTAGTAATAAAGAAGTGCAAGACAACACCAAAAAAAGACACCTGGAGGGGCGCCTGGGTGGCTCAGTTGGTTAAGCGACTGCCTTCGTCTCAGGTCATGATCCTGGAGTCCCTGGATCGAGTCCCGCATCGGGCTTCCTGCTCGGCAGGGAGTCTGCTTCTCCCTCTGACCCTCCCCTCTCTCATGTGCTCTCTCTCATTCTCTCTCTCTCAAATAAATAAATAAAATCTTAAAAAAAAAAAAAGACACCTGGAAAGAGGCTCCATCTAGAAGTGCCCAAACCCACCAAGGCCATGTATTTTCAGTTATGCAGCCCAGGTGAGCTCTCAGCTGTCTTGCTTTTGCTGCCCCTTTTAAGGAAACCTGGCCTGGTGTTAACTCTAAGCTGCCCATTTTCTCCTATACTTCCTCACTATGCAAATAAAAACTTAGCTAGGGTGATAAAAATTGTTCTCCTAAAATAGTTGTAGTTTAAGAGGTACCCCTGCATGCCTAAGGCAAGGAAGTGAAAATATAGAATTGGTTCTTTTTTCTTTTTTTAAGATTTTATTTATTTATCTGATAGAGAGAGAGAGTACAAGCAAGGGGAGTGGCAGGGAGAAGGAGAAGCGGTTTCCTCCTGAGCAGAGAACCCTACGTGGGGCGCTATCCCAGGACCTCAGTATCATGACCTGAGCTGGAGGCAGACGCTTAACCAACTGAGCCACCCAGGCGTCCCTAGAATTGGTTCTTAAGCATGTTAAAATTCTGTACTAACCCTTGTGCTAAGACAGTGCAGTCTGGAGAGGTCTATTATCAGGAGGGAAGGAATTAGAAGCTCCCAAAAGATGACTCTGGAGAAAGAGAATTACTTAGAAAACAAACTTTATGTGCTTGGAGGGAACAACGAAGTCCCAGGAGAATGAGTGAATCCAGCTTCTCTTACACATTTCTGAATGCCCAGGAAGGAGAAGCTCTTTCAGAGACTTTTTGGGACTAGGGTGAAATATAGGAAAACCAAAATTCGGGATAGACTTGGGGCCCAGATAAGGGAGACTTGGCTTCCACTGTGAGTAGGTGCTTAAATGAAACAGCTCTGGCACCAACATGGAAATAACAGTGAAGGTGGGTTAGCAAGGCAAATCTTCCCTGCCAAACCCTCCCCTTCCTTTCACCCCCATCCTCCTTTATATTCCCAAAGCATCTTTTGTGTACCTCACTCATTAGAGGGCACCATTCTTTTTTTTTTTTTAAGATTTTATTTATTTATTTGGGAGATTGAGAGAGAGAGAGAGAGAAAGCACAAGCAGGGGGAGCGGGAGAGGGAGAAGCAGGCTCCCTGCTGGGCAAGGAGCCTAATGCGAGGCTCTATCCCAGGACCCCAGGATCATGACCTGAGCTGAAGACAGATGCTTAACTGACTGAGCCACCCAGGCACCCAGAGAGCACCATTCTTAACTATAGTCATTTAGTATTTGGAACCCAAGCTTCAGGGTTCCATGTTCTGGGTTCAAATTCCAGCTATGACTCCCAGATGTTGATTTCTAAAGATCCGTGCCTACTAAAGGGAGCCAGAATTTCTTGGAGAAATGGTTGATTCAGGTGTGGGGCAGGAAAGATGCTCCTGGAATAATTTACTGTGCCAGGAAGCAGGGAAGGGCTCAAAGAATCATGACAACATGGCCAAAGGGTAAGAAACTGCCTTGGAGTCCCTTTGGGAAGCCCAGTCTGGGAAACATTTGAGCACAAAAAAACTGATGGTACTGGGCTATAATATATTGATTAGAAAAAAAAAAAAAAAGAACCAACAAGTCCATGTAATACTCCAAAGAGGAAGTGAGAGGTGGAAAGAGAAAGCTGTGTTTTCATAAAAGAATGACAACCAATTTATTTGGAAGAAATGATAGAACTAGAAAAATCTCTATTTGGCAGCCAACAATATAATAAATTATTCAGATAAATATTATCAATGGGTACTGAATATCATTGGATAAAAGATTTCTGAAGAACAGAATAAAGTATTTGGAAAGATCATCCTGCTGGTTACTTAAATATTACCAAGGGGAAAAGTTACTTTTGCAATGGAGATATCTACTGGACACCACTTGAACCACAGGATCAAAATTAGTATGTCTAGTATTGGGCAAAACTGATATTAGGTACCTGATTTGATATAAAATGAAATACACATTATCTACATAAAATTCTTGCCAAAATAAGAAAATAATCAGCCAGATCCAAAATGCAGCGCATTCTCCCAAACAACTGACCTAGACTCTTCAAACATGTCAGTGTTATCTTTTCCAAAGAAGATGTGCAGATGGCTGATAGACACATGAAAAGATGCTCAACATCACTCATCATCAGGGAAATGCAAATCAAAACCGCCATGAGATATCACCTCACACCAGAATGGCTAGTATCAAAAATACAAGAAACAACAAGTGTTGGCAAGGATGTGGAGAAAAAAGAACTCATGTGCACTGTTGGTGGGGATGTAAATTGATACGGCCTCTGAGGAAAACAGTATGGAGGTTCCTCAAAACATTAAAAATAGAAATACCATACGATCCAGTAATTCCACTACTGGGTATTTACCCAGAGAAAAGGAAAACACTAATTCAGAAAGATATATGGACCCTTATGTTTATTGCAGCATTATTTACAATAGCCAAGATACAGAAGCAACCCAGTGTCCATCAAAAGATGAATGGATAAAGAAGATGTGGTGTGCGTGTGCACAATACTCTGCCATAATAAGGATGATATTTTGCCATTTGCAACAACATGGATGGACATAAAGGGTATTATGTTAAGTGAAATAAGTCAGATAGAGACAAATACCATAAGATTTCACTTATTCACTTTTTGTTAAAACAAACAAACAAACAAATGAAAAGAAGAAACAGACTCATAAATACAAAGAACAAACTGATGGTTGCCAGGGGTGGGTGGAGTGGGCAAAATGGGTGAAGGGGAGTGGGAGGTCCAAGCTCCCAGTCACGAAATGAATAAGTCACGGGAATTAAAGGTACACATAGGGAATATAGTCAATGGTATTGTAATAGTATTGTATGGTGACAGATGGGAGCTACACTTGTGGTGAGCACAGCATAATGTGTGGAGATGTTGAATCACTATGTTGTACACCTGAAACTAATGTACCATTGTGTGTCAACTATACTTCAATTAAAAAAAAGTCAATGTCGTGAAAAATTAAGAAAAAGAAAGCGAGGGGACCATTCTAGATTAAAGGAAACTGAAACAAAAGAAATATGATAACCAAAAACAATGCATAATCCTTGATGGGAACATAATTTGGGGGGGGGGAACCCAGCTATCTAGGATATTTTTGAGCCAATTGTAGATTATGAGGCATATTACTGTGTCAACAATAGCTTTCTTGGATGTGATAATGGTGATATGGTAATGTAAGAGGATGTCTAAGAAGGTACATGATGGTGTATTTAGAGGTGAAATGTTAACAAGTGGCAAATCTAGGTGAAGTCTCTAATTGTAGCATTCTTTCAGCTTTTCTGTAGGTTTGAATTCTTTCAAAATAGTTGGAAGAAAAAGATGTTCTAAACTTGGGCAAGTTTTTAAACCTCACCAAGATTATCTCGTTTCCTGTAATGATAGTAGAAATCTTATAGAAATGCCTGGCTAAATAATATCATGGATCTGGAGTGCGGTATGAGAAATTATATTTCTAATAAGTTCTCAGGTCATGCTGATGCTAATGCTATTGGTCCAGAGGCTACTTTTTGAGAACCACTGCTGATGAGGAGCTCATGGAGCAGGGGGAGCCCAGGAAACACAAGGGAAATGCTGTAGCTCCCTAGGCAGACTTTGGCAGGAGCAGAACTCCCTTAATCTGCATCAGTGGAATTTTTTGGAAAGTAACCCAACAGATGAAAGGAGCTGGATCCTGTCATCCCATCAATATCCCCATGGTGTAAAATGATCTTTTCTCAACATTTAGATGATAACATTACATAGAGGAGACATGGTTCCTAAACATCTACAAAATGATTATATATGATACACATATGATAGGGTAATGATAAATATGATCATTGTATATGTACACTTTCATCGTAAATGTATACCTACATCATAAATGTATACCCACATATAGTGAAATCTAACATCTGCCTAGTCTGAGCCTTTATAAAGCCAAATGGGAACTAGAGAGAGAGAAAGAGAACCAACCTGACTACTTTAATTGGGATTTCCAAAGCAACAAGAGCATAACCACAATAGTAAATCCCCTGCATTAATATACATTTCAACACAGAGAGGAAACCAGGGCCAGGGAAGTTAGTAAATGATGTGGCCTAAAGAGTAGAGAGCCTGGAATAGAATGCCAGGTGTCTGGGCCTACAACCAGGTCATACTGCCTTGCTGCAGTTCCTGGAGTGTGATGGCTTTTTTTGCTTCCTTTTCCAGGCCTCCTTCAGCACATGGAATAGAAATGCTGCCCTACTTCTTTCTTTCCAAACTGCAGAACTTTGAGCAGATTTTCTAGTTAAAACTTACATAATCCAGAAAGTCAATTCTTGCTGAAAATGGGATGATGAGAATAATGGGATTTTGAGTCAGAATTTTCTAAAGAATAACGCTTATGAATTATAATTTTTACTATCCCTCAAAGGAAAGAAAATTACATTTTTGGAGCCTTCCAAGACAATTTTAACTTCTCTTTTCTTGCTGTTTGTGACAATGTCCTTTCTCCTTCAAGTTTGGTCATCTGTGAGTAGTAGAACAGAGGGATAAAGAGTGTCTTTATAATTAAATACACAATCTCTAGAACATCCTTAAGCCTGTTGCTCCTGGTTCCCCTAAGAAGAAAATTCTCTTGGCATCTTGTAAAAGAATCATGTGCCAATCTGCCTAGACATCTTCTTTTCCTTATGAGCCATAATTTTCATTTTCCAATACACTAATATTTTCTAAGCAAATCTAATAAAAACATTCATTTTAAGGCATGAACCTACCCTGACTGTTTTAATGAAAAGAAATGTCTCTTCCAAATCCCAGGAGTTCCTGAGAATGTGAACCATCCTCAATGGTATGTCTTTGGAATCCAGACAAGCTGAGAGCTGCCAAGACTGAGAGACTCATTAACTGGTTGTATGGATTAAATATATATTCCTTGAAACCTTACAGTACAATTACAACCACAAACTCCTTTTTCATCTCCTTAATATAGTTGCTTCACAGTAAGGATAACTGTATAAATAGACCAGCTCACATGCTAATTTCATTACCTTTCGTGGCTCCCCATTGTATATTGAGTAGCAAATATTTCTATGACCCTTACTAAGTGCCAAGCACTGTTTTAAGCACTTCCACACATTAACTCATTTAATATTTAGAACAGAGAGGTTAAGTAACTTTCCCAGGGTCACATGGAGTAAGGATTCACAATCAGAAAGTCTGGCTTTAGATCCCATGCTCTTCATTGCTACTCAATATTGAGGGAAACTCTTTGAATTTGGTTTTTATTTCTAATCTTGACTTCCACTAAATTTCTCAAGAACCTGCTGCTGCCGTCATATGGATTTCCTTATTCGGGCCCACAGCCCTGGCACAGAGTCTGGGACACATTGCTGCCACTTGAAAGGATAGGTCTTCCTAGCTTTCCTCGCCTATGTACATACTTTTCACAATGAGGGGGAAATGCAGAGGAAATATCAAGTATAGTCTCACATCCAATGTGGGGGCTAAAGAGTGCTCCATAGGTCATCACCTTTGTCTCAGCATAACTACTGAAATAATGAAAAAAAATTTAAATAATTCTTAAGAAATCCTGTAGTGCTTCCTGCACACACCAATCATTGGTGCTTTCCTTGGACCACCTTCTGCAGTTGTATATGTATCATGTTTCCCCTCGTGAGCTCCTTGGACAGGACTGAGTCATTTCTTTGTATTCACTGTGCCTAAAATGGCAGGTGCTTAAAATACAAATGTGTGATGTTGATGGTAGTGGTAATGTCAAGATGATATATCATCAAACACTGGAACATCATTTTGTCTTTAAAAATACTTATATTTTTTGAATGAATGCACGCATGAATGCATGGGGACTTAGAGATTACCTTATTCTAACTCAGGCATGGGGACTTAGAGATTATCTTATTCTAACTGATTATTTCATTATTCGAACTCATTCTAACCATTATTTCATTGGCAGGGAAGCTCATATCCAAAGAGTTAAGGCCTTGCCAGTGGTCTGGAGACTGAGTAGTGATGGAGCTGGGATTCAAACCCAGCCAATTTGTTTCATTGCTCATGGCACTTGTGCTCATCCACATGGCAAAATCTGGGCCTTTGGAAGGAAATAAGGGTTTCTTTTAAAATGCATTTAATTACATAGACTAACTGACACAGTCAAGGAACTATGTAATAGAGTTTTCTAGAGAGCCCCCCAGCTTCCCCCAAATTATCTTTCTTTCAGCTTGCTACCAAAAATCTTTGGGAAATTCATCAGTCCATTGCCTGCCTAAGTGGCATATTCTGAACTTCACTGAATCTTTCTTCAATAATTTAGAATCTCACAGTGCTTTGGGCTCATATCAGCAATCCCTGCCCAGCAGTGTAATAGAATTGGTTAAGGAAGATGACCTAAATTTCATCTTATTTTATGGAACACCTTAAGGATTAAAAACAACCATGGTTGTTTTGTCACTCTTTAATTGTTATTCCCACACATTGAGAATGTGGTGGTAGCAGAGATTTGGGAGATGGGAGAGGAGGAATCATTTAATTCAAAATTCTAATTAAGTGGATTCTGACTAGATTAAATCTTAGAATTTTTCTATAATTTGTATGTTGCAAAGTAATCCCAGATATAGATGCATGTGAAGTGAAATAAGTATGTGTGAAATTTGATAGAAAGAGCAGAGGTTTTTGGAATCAGACAGACCTGGGTTTGCATCTCAGCTCTACACTGTCTGTGAGGTATAGGACTAGTTACTTAACTTTTTAAAATCTCATCTTCTTTCTTGTAAAATGGAGATAGTAAGTATCTCTTGGAGTTGTCATGCAGATTAAATAAAATGCTCACTTCATGCTAGGCATTCTGTAAATTTTAGTTCCTTCCCTAAATCCTCCACCCCCTAGCTTCCAGTAGAATAGAAGGTAGATTTATAATGTAATGCCATATACTATAAATAATGGTAAAAAAATATACATTGATTTTGTATATAACTGATGGCTCAACTAGAGTTAGATTCATATTGCTTGATAATTTTTTAAGGGATTAGGAAGACTCAGACATTTGTATAGAATAAAAGACAAAATGTTAACAGGATATCTTCTTCAGTTCCATTAATGTTGTCATTCTTGACTACAAATGATGAATCTTGCAGAACGGGAGATATTGAACAAGTCAATTCTTAAATTTTCCTTAAGTAATTTTTTTTAAGATTTTTTTTTTTTTTAATTTTAGAGAGAAAGAGAGCACATGCTGGGTGCGGGGGTTGCAGAGGGAGAGGGAGAGAGAGTCTTTTTTTTTTTTAAAGATTTTATTTATTTGAGAGAGAGAGAAGGAGAGAGAGAGCACATGAGAGGGGGGAGGGGCAGAGGGAGAAGCAGACTCCCTGCCGAGCAGGGAGCCCGATGCGGGACTCGATCCCGGGACTCCAGGATCACGACCTGAGCCGAAGGCAGTCGCTTAACCAATTGAGCCACCCAGGCGCCTGGGAGAGAGAGTCTTAAGCAGACTCTGCCCAGCATGAAGCCCAGTGTGGGGCTCGATCTCATGACCCTGAGATCACAACATGAGCCAAAACCAGGAGATGGATGCTTAACGGACTGTCCTTGGGGGCATGTGTGAGTTGTCCGAAGTTTCAAAGCAACCGGATGAAACGAAGTGTGATGTATATTTTTACTAATCAGCACAGCTATCCCATCTTACTGTGACCGTCCTTCTTGAGTTGCTTCTCTCTGGGGAGATGTTAGAGGAACAGAATTCCAGCTTGGGGGAGAAGGGCAGTCCCTGGTAGCAGCCTGTTCTGTCCTGGATCAGCCAGTTGGATTCCTCTTTGGGAGAGAGAGAAGTCGAGTTTCTATGACAATCCATGGCCACTCTGCCAAGACTGCCAGCCAGGGTGCCTGGCAGTGCTAATTGCTATGCAGACATCCATTCATTAGACTTTGACCTAGAATTACCATCATCTTTCACAAGGTAGGCAATGAATGATTGTTTTTGGCTCTTGCTTTGTCTCCTTCGGCCTAGGTTTGATTTGGATCAGAAATGCAGTCTCTGCAGGTCATTACCCATCTCAGTCAGGAAGGTTCCTGAAGGGTAACTCTGATAAGATTTTATTTGAAACAGAGTTTTAGTTAATAGTTTAGGAGCTCGGAGAGAACTGGTTGTAGCCCAGCTCTGCCACTCAATGGCTCTGTGATCTTAGACAAATTACTTTTGACTCCTCTAAGCCAGTTATTTCATCTGTAGAATGGGGATAACAGTATTTTCACCCTCACAGGATTAGCATTGCCATGAGGTGTGGGCAGGGATGAGGCAGGAAGAGTCTCTGATGCCTGTGCTGGCAGCTGGAAGGAGAATGAGCAACTAAATGGACGGATACCTGGATGGCTGGAACCTGAGTCCCAACACTTGCAGCCAGCCACCATCTAGACCAAACAGTTCTCCCTTTGGTTCTCCTCATCCTTAGTGATTCAATGTATTTCCCTTCCTTCACCCTTTTCCCTCCTCGACTTTGAGAATACTGAAAGCTGTGAGGAAACCTATGACAACCAAGTAGCAATGTGAATTCACAACAACCTTTGTTACTTCTCTCAATAACCAATACACAGGGTTCATTTTATGTTTTTGTATAATTCTCATTTTATACTCTCATCTTACTCTTAGAATTCTAGAGAGAACTATAGATGGTGATTTACTTTGGTTGGCTTGAGATGGAATACACTAGGAGGAGGTAAGCTCAGGTGCATCCTACCTAAAGAGGTCAATCCAATGACCAAGAGTAAGCATTTATTGAGAACCTAATATTTGCTGGATACTCTGGCCATAGATACAGTAATGTAGAGACTGGGGCTGTGGAACATGACCTTCTATCAAGGTCACATCACAGTTGCAAAAACTAGGGCAGGTTTGAATCCCAGCTCTGTGATGTCACCTCTCTGAGCTTCATGTTTGTAATCTACAAAATTAGGCAATACCTCTAATGCTTGGCACGGGGTCTGGGACTCCTAGTAAATAATAGCATTTATTTTCTTATCCATGCACCAAATGTGAACATTGTTATTGGAGTCCAGGTATGAAGCCACTGGAAATGAGTGCTCAAGTTCCTCCAGAAAACTTTTTAGAGTGAGGTGGGAATTCAGCACCACTAATTTACCATGGACCATTTCCAAAAGGGCAGTGTGATGGCAGGACCATTTCCAAGTGAGGTTTTATTGATGTAAAAAAAAAAAAAAACTGCACATGAACATAGAAAAAAACTTCGGAGTTTCTGTATTTTGAAAAATGTAGTGAAAATACTTAAATGAAGATGAATTTTTTTCCTTGTGGTTACACTGCGACTTTGAATGAAACCAATTAATTCTCACTGTGTCCAGCTAAACATCATGGTCTCATTAATGCTGGAGCCAACACTGTCCCAACGTGACTCACTGGGGGCAGTTGTGTAAGTGGAAGGCTTTTGCCTTTCTGCACTGTTAGCTGTCCCAACCTCTGATTTTTCTCTGTGAACATGGGTCCTAGTGTCTGCTAAACAGGGACATTTTTTCTTGCCACCATATTCAAACAGCCTACATGTGAAATGTATTTTTTTTCTCCAGATGCATTAAAAAAACAAAAACAAAAACAAAACGCAATTATTAGTCCTCTTCTCCACCCCCCACTTTTTTCTGCTGTGGTTCTCTGCCTCTTCAACAAGGAACCGGAGCCCAGCCCCTAAGAGTGCTGGGCAGGCAGCAAAGTCTCAACATGTTGCTGGTGTGGGAGGGGATTCTGTGTGAGCAAGCTGGCCGCCACATCTGGGGGAGGCCCGGGTGATGAAAGATGGCAGCTGAAATGATGGGAGAGGAGTCAGTTTCCGGGAGGCAGGGGCAGGCTCCTCTCCTATTCCCCTCGCCTCTATCCAAATACCATTTGTGTGAATCAGCTGCCACTTAGCCTCAAGGGACTTTGCTGCCTGATGTTCCCCTTCCCCCTTCTCGAAGCGAGAGCCAAACCCCCTCCTGACCCCTCCACCTGCAGTGGAAGTCTTCTAGGGCCACATGACTGTCGCAAGGGCGGGCAGGCTTTTCTCTCATGCAGAATGTTACAGGACTTCGAAGGTAAAAACGAAGGGACTGGAGCTGCTGAGTCACAGCAGTGAGCATCTTTGCTGGCACTTTCCCTAACATTGTCGAGCACTTACTGTGTGTGGGTCTCTAGGCTAAATGCTTGATCTGCACTATCTCCTTTATCTTCACAACAACCCTAGGAGATGCCTCCTGCACTCCCCTGGTGACAGGGGAGGCAGGATTTCAACTCCAGGCCCATGGTGCTGTATTACTTCCCTTAATAAAGAATCTGGAATGTGAGGTACAGGGAAATCCTGCTCTTTGTAAGCCTGAATACGTGTGCTGTAGAGGAACCAGAAGAATCCTGAGGTTGGAGTCTCTCCTAGCCACTGGAGGGCAACAGGGTGATGCAGAAGAACCCCCGAGGCCCCTGCATTTCCCTTGCAACTCTTCCATTCTCTGGGAAAATTGCCAGTGGGGATACCGTGTCAGAAATGACAGGAGGGTTCCAGCCATGGTCGGAGCAAGTAACCCTTAGCTGTTGCCACTTGCTGCAGCAGATACCGCCGTGCCTCCCCCTGTTGCTGTGGCTGGTTGCTCCAGGGGGCTCTGCCTCATGCATCTGATAGGGCCCTGAGTAATTCCAGAATGCCACTTTGGCGAATGGACTCCACCTGGTTGCTGTTGCCGCCCTTACCTTGGTCTCCGTGATGACTCAGCGGGTCCGTGGTATTGCCCTCACTCACATGACTGCCGTGGTTTGCCCAAAAGGCTTCTCATAACCTGGATTAGCACCCGAAAGAGCCTCTGTTAGCACCTGTTTGCAGAACTTTCCATTCCGCACCCACTCCTTACCATCTGCCTCCTCCTCCCCCCAGACCATTTTGAAGAAACTTGGAAATTCAAACAAACTTTGTATAGAGCCGTGAACTTGGTATCCCTGTCCAAGTCCCCCTCGTCTGTCTTTCTCTTGTGGTTGCCCTTCTGACCATTAAACCAGATTCACAAGATTACAGAGATGCGTGAACTGCAACGTGTATTATTTAAAATTGTTTGGTTGCAAGCAAAGGAACTAAGCCTGGCTTACTTAACACCATAAAAACTCTATAGAGAGGGACTCTCTGGAGAGAGAGGGAAAGGGAGTAGGAAGGGAGAAGGAGGGAGAAAATTCCAGCCATTCCTGTTCTGTTGTTCTACTGGATATTTGGTTTTCAGGAAGGAGACCAATCCAGCTTAACCCACGTGCCCTTGGTAGGACACCTTTGTTGACCATCCACCAAGACCACATGCTATGGGAAATACGACATACTCTAAAGGAGTCCTTAGACGAAGGGGAAGTGACTGCCACCCAGGCACAGATAACAAATGTCCACCAAAGGCAAGGGTATGATATACCTTGATCTCTTTCTAAAGCATCTCTAGACATTACTGTGAAAACTTTTAGTTTCTTTGTAACTTAGGGTTCAGCTTTGCGGGTATTAAAAAAAGAAACGATTTTCTCTAAAAATAAAAGTTGCCAATGAATTATGGCTTTAACTCAAAATTTACTATTTGAGTATTTCAAGCTTGCTGGTACAACCATACAGTGGCATTTCTGAGCATAACCGAACAGGGACGTGTAAGAACTTGTGTGCTCCGGGGCCGCACGCAGAGGTTTTTTTGTATCCTGTTAGTTTAGACAGCTTTAAGATGTTTAGACAGACATGCTTAAAGTTGAACCTCTCCATCTCTCATGAATGCCCACGCAAAGGCTCACTGTTTGCATTAGTAATTTTGCCTTGGGCAAGTATGGCCTTATGCTAAAAAAAAAAAAAAATCTATTAGGGGACAGCCCTTTCTGGAGTCTCTCCCAGGATCTTGGATATGGGCCTCCCCATCTCTGTTATCATGAGGTCCCCTATGTCCCCAAGTTAGTTATACAAAGGTCTTTTTAACAGTTGGTTTGTTGGGCTTTCTTCCTCTGAGAAGCCAGGCACCGTGAAGTCTCGTACACAGTCTGCAGTCCGCCGGCTCCTCTGAGAGGGCTGTGGAAACTCGTTCTGACACAGTTCAGTAGAAAATGGAATTCAGCATAAATTCTGAATTCTCCTAAGAAGTCTCATTAGCAAGATGTCAAAAGCATCTTACTCTAAGGTACTTTTACCGTCAGGCACGGGCTTTGAGGACAGCCTTCTTTTTTTTTTTTTTTTTTAATTTTATTTATTTATTTATTTGACAGAGAGAGAGACAGCGAGAGAGGGAACACAAGCAGGGGGAGTGGAAGAGGGAGAAGCGGGCTCCCCTCTGAGCAAGAAGCCCCATGTGAGACTCGATCCCAGGACTCTGGGACCATGACCTGAGCTGAAGGCAGATGCTTAATGACTGAGCCACCCAGGCGCCCCTGAGGACAGCCTTCTTGTGAGGCTCCAGATTCCTCTGCGGACCTTTTTACAGTCTGGCCCTGTCTTCTGCTCTCGTCTCCAACCCGTTAGCTTCACACCATCCTTTCCCCTCCCTTCACACACACTGTATTTCTGCCCCTCCACAGAACATACCGACCTCTGGCGTTTTTGTGTATCCTCAGGCCTCTGAGTTTTTGTATATGCTGTTTTATTCTTATAATGCCCATCCATCTACTTTCCCACCAAGTGCATACCTTCTCTTCCCACCTCTTCGCCCACCCACAACCAGCACCGCTGCTGCCATCACCCACCTGCACCCAGGGGACTGCCTGCTCCTTCCCTCTGTGTCTCGGTGGCAATCTGAATCTACCTCTACTCTAGCATTCCTTTGTTCATAATCGTGCTTTTGGGTTGTCTCCTCCACTGGACAATGAGCCCAGACTTGTAGCACGTGTTTAGTCCATCTGAATGATCATAATGGGAAAGTAGTTTAGGCAAAACACAGTCAACATAAATTTGTAGAGGTCACAAAAGATCCAAAGTAATTGTCAGAACCTAAAGCTACTTACAACAGGATTTGAATTGAGAAGATGTCTTGACTCTGAAGAGTTTGATATTTCCTGTATTCTTTTTTCTTTTGGTAATAAGTAGTAGTATTTATTAAGAACTCTTTTGCAGGAGTTGTGGTTGTAGGCTGAGAAACTGAAGGAAGTAAGTCCCAGGTGTTATAAAACTCATGTCCACGATGGCTAAAATTACAATGTACTATTAAAGAAAACGAAAAATGTATTGTGCTTCCCACTTCGCTGCTGGAGCTAACCCTTCACTTTGTGGTTTAAGACTCTCCTTTGTGAAAGAAAAGAGTGCCCCTAAAAACTTGTTAGAGATAGCCCATTTGGGTGAAAATGCAGATGGCTTTTATCTTAGACTTAACTCTTGAAAACTGCTTCTTGAAGTTTTTTGGAAAACCATAACTTCAGCTGGCAAAATGTTAGTACCCTAAAAGAAGAAGAGGGTGAGGGAGTTTTGGATTTAGTACAGCACAAAGGAATTCAGAGTCCTGTTTATCTCTGATTCTGACATTTCTACATATAACCTACATGTCATCCTAATTTTAAAATGTAATCACTTTAAAAGCACTAAACCATCCCATTTAAAAATAATCACAGAATGATTATATTTGCAAAGTGAAAAAGCATTCATACTTTATTCAAAGGCAGATTTTCATATAGATATTACCAAGATGTCAGCTGGCATGTCTCTGTCCCTCATTAAGTTAGATAATATCAGCTCAACACGCTCCCTCCTTCAGGTCGCTGTTTCACAGTCTTTGAGAGTCCAGAGATTTCCTTAGGATTCTTGAAAGTTCCATAGAGTTTATTTCCTCTTGACCCACTCTAAGTCAATCTGATATAACCCTAAGTCAACTAGGATCAGACTCTTTCATGGGTTTCCATTGTGGTGCGAAAATTTCCATTTCTAACAAGTTTATCAGGAGTAACAGAAGATTTTGTGATCTATCATCTAATCCTATTGGCTCTGCCCTCAGACTTTTAATTGTTCTCTCTCTTTTAGTTCTTTTCTCCCCAGACTTTATCCTTCAGGTCTTGGCTTCTACTTCAGGTCTCATCAAGAAATCTTCTCAAAAAGATGGGGCTTGGGGCGCCTGGGTGGCTCAGTCATTAAGCGTCTGCCTTCGGCTCAGGTCATGATCCCAAGGTCCTGGGATTGAGCCCCACATTGGGCTCCCTGTTCGGCGGGAAGCCTGCTTCTCCCTCTGCCACTCCCCCTGCTTGTGTTCCCTCTCTCACTGTGTCTCTCTCTGTAAAATAAATAAATAAAATCTTAAAAAAAAAAAGATTGGTTTTGCTTCCATATTGCTCAGAAGAGGTTCTCACCTTAGGCCCTGTGCTTTGGCAAGCCCATCCTGGTCCTTCTTTAGCTGTACTCATCACCTGCATACACACCAAGGACAAGAAGTCATAGGGCCGGAGGATGCGTCCACAGGGAATCTGCATCCCTTCTTTTTTTTTTTTTTTTTTTTTACAGTGTGCTTCAGGTACCTAGGATTCCCAAATTTCCTGCCAGAACTCCCTCTGGCTTGCTTCCAAAGGCCTGCACAGGGCTCTTTGGTTCACCTCTTCTGTCTTCTTGAGGGCTGATGTGCAGCTGACATTCTCATTCCCAGGACTGATGGGTGGTCAAGGGCCAGCTATTGTGGGCAGACTTGTGGACAGAACTGAGGGGTCCACGTGTGTGTGAGTGAGGCTGATGTGGGGTGGGACGGAGCCAGGGGTATGAGGAGAAGGAGAAGTGGACTATAGTCTCTAGGCCATGAAGAGGGGCCAGACTGGATCTCCCTGAGCCTTCACATTTTGTTGAGAAACTCCAAGCTGAGAGTTCTTAATTCTAACTTGGACTCCCAGATCATCAACAAAGTACATTTATCAAAGTAGACATGTAAAGCATATTTTATTCAACAGTTAGTTTGATTTATAACTTTTAAATATTTAGATAGATGATGTGTGGCTTCCATTTGTACTCTTGCCCCAGGCTGGCCCACTGTACTTAAAATGTATTTTTCTTCTAGTTGTTCAGACTATATAACAAATTTTTCCCATCTCATGATATGTGGGTTTGCTTAAAGGAGGTTACCCCGGATTTAAAAGCAAGATGGAGTATTTATAAATAACCACAGAATCTTGATGCTGCTAAGCTAATTGTGTTTCTAAACAACCCATTGATACCTTCACATATAAGATACATTAAAAATATGAAATATAATTATTAATATATATATCCTATTAAATGAATCAAGAGAGTTTACCAAATGAATACTTATATAAATTATAGGTTGTATAAATATGAGAAAACTTTTAATAGAGTACTGAGAAAAGTAAGTTATATAATAGGGTGTAGAGTAAAATGGCACTTTTATTTTTAAAAATATTTATCATAAGAAAAAAATGGAGGGGCGCCTGGGTGGCTCAGTTGGTTAAGCAACTGCCTTCAGCTCAGGTCATGATCCTGGAGTCCTGGGATCGAGTCCCGCATCGGGCTCCCTGCTCAGCAGGGAGTTTGCTTCTCCCCCTGACCCTCCCCACTCTCATGCTCTCTCTATCTCATTCTCTCTCTCAAATAAATAAATAAAATCTTTAAAAAAAAAAAAGAAAAAAATGGAAAGAAGACACACTAAAATGTTAAAGGTCTTTGGATTGAATTCCTACTTATTTTGTATTTAATATCTTTTGAACTCTTCTGTATGGATCATATATTACTTTTATAAAATAAAATTAAAATAATTGTACAGGAGGAAAATACTCCAAAGCCAGGGTAGGAAAAGCCATTGTTGGGTTTCTTTTCCCTGTTGATTATGTAGCAATAACGTGATTATGTTTTGTGCTATGTTAGACTATGTGCCACGCAAGGAAATTTTTTTTACAGGGCCAGATCTGTAGGGCCTGGGAGGTTTCTGCTGAGTTTATACAGTGTATGTTTCATTTAATTTCAACTTTACAGAAGGTCAAAGGATCAAGTCAATACACATGGATGCAATCAAGGAGGCTTTTTCACTTTATCTGGACCTCCTGTGTTGAGATGTTTGCTGCCTTTTTTTAAATATAAAGAAGTTAGTGGACTCAGAATTTCACATATCATTAAAGAGCATCAAAGTTTTGATCATATTTTATTTATTTAGTGGTCATTAAACAAAATGTCAGAAAACATACAGATTGGCATGCTTTTTTGTAGTTATTACACAGATTTTCCTGAAACTTTCTTTTTTTAAGATTTTATTTATTTATTTGACAGAGAGAGACACAGCAAGAGAGGGAACACAAGCAGAGGGAGTGGGAGAGGGAGAAGCAGGCTTCCTGCGGAGCCAGGAGCCCGATGTGGGACTCAATCCCAGGACCCTGGAATCACAACCTGAGCTGAAGGCAGACGCTTAATGACTGAGCCACCCAGGCGCCCCCAGATTTTCCTGAAACTTGAACAAAGGTTATAAATATTGGATTTGCTGAGACAGTTCTATAGTTCACAGACTCACTAGCCTTTGCATGAGTGGTTATCATAAACAGATTGTTCATCAGTTTTCTGTTGTTCTTGTTAAGAGGATGAAGTGCTTAGATTTTAAATTTCTTTACTCATTATATCTATCAACCCCTAATAGAGTTCATATGATTTTACAACTTGGTGACATCTTCAGCCATTGCATTTTATTGGCTAAAGTATTTTCTACAACTTTGATTTTTTTATGAACATAAAAGCTTTGGTTCTAAAAAATACCTGAAAAATTATCAAGCCAGATGCTCTCCTTATGACAGACCCTCAATCTGGCTGACACATGGGAGAGCCAATTAACTAGTTAGTTATTTCATTTATTAAGGTTGATCATTAAAAAAAAAGATTTCTCAACTTCTTGAATATTGCAGTATTTAAAACTCTCAGTACTTTCTTTTGAAGTGATAAGCTCTTAGTGAATATATTTTATATTCCTATTACTATGCAAGGCTGGAGGAGTTAGGAAAACTAGAAGCAAAAGGCGGCAGAATTTATAAGGAGAAATAGGGGTGATGGCATGTGTCATAGGCTGATCTTGGGTTTTGGCATCAGGCAGACCTAGGTTTGAGTTCTGGTTCTGCTACTTATTGGCTTGATTGTGTGACTATGGGCATTTTTTTTTTTTTTAGTTGTCCAAAGCTTTACTGAAAAGCTTAATAAAAGCCACCTCCTAGCCTACGAGTGAACATAATGCATATGAGTATCTGGTACACGGTTGAGGTAAGCCAGGTAAGAGGAACACAGTGGAAAATGGCACAAAAGCAGTCAGGGGAGGGAAGGGAAGGAGGAAAGACATGGTAGTTGAAAATGGACATCAAATAATTCCCAGTGGGGTTTCAAAGGCTCTTTGTATTCTAAAGACCTTTATTTAAATAACCTTTAACTTTTCTGTTTTGGGATGACCGGTCCTTATTCTTTAGTGTTTCCTTGCAGTCTCCACTTTCAACCCCTAATCATCTTGGCTTTCTTCTGGAGTTTTATACTTCTCTCTCTGGGGGTGTGAACAGTACTCTGTGTGCCCATGGAGAGAGTGGAAATGAGAATGACATCACTCTTGCTCTCCCCTTCTCTTTGTAACTAGTCAAGAGAAACAGAGGTGAGCAGCAGAGGACAGTTTAAATAGATATTCCTGAATATATATTACTGACCACGTATGCGGCAGAGAGCCCCTACCATAGTGATTGTTAATGCTCTCAGAGTGTCTACTGTGTGCCAGGCACTGGGCCAGGAATTTTACACATATTAATTTATTAACCTCACAGCAACTCAATCCAGTAGATACCTATTTATCCCCACTCTACATACCAAAGTACAGAGATTATAAATCCAAAGATACAGAACTAATAAGTGACGGACCTAGGAGTTGAACCTATGCAATCTGACTTCAGCAAAAGCCCTTGTAACCACTGTGCTATTCAATCTCATGCTAGTTAAAGGCACTAGGTCTTGAGTACTTGAATAAATAATTTGGAAAATATGTAGAGACTTATATGACAGGCTGGGGGTAGGAATGGGAATGGAATAGTTTCAAGATGGGAGACCACAGCAAGTAAAAGGCTGGAGTGACATGAGCCACAGCAAATAAAAGGTTGGGGGTGACATGAGCCAATGGTCTCTGTTGTGTTGGAGAAGTGGAAAATAAAGTTGGATTGACAATTTGGAGCCAAGTTATTTCTCAAAATGTTTGATTATGAAGAGTCTCCAATAAGATAGGCTACAAGGAACCACTGAAGATTCAGAGCTAGGCAACATGGTCAGTGGATACCACGAGAAGAATGAATTAACAAGGTTACAGAGCATACCTAAAGGGATAAGGTCCAAGTAAGATGAAAAACAAAACAAATAAAAAGTTAATGATAGTTTAGATGAAAACAATGTAGTCAAATCTTTCATGGTTTTGAGTCTGATGGACTGGGAGAGTGTGGGTGCCTTTAGAATCAGAATTTTGGGTTGGCAGGGATTTTAGAAAAAAATCTAGTCCAACTCACTTAGCCAGTTAGTTAGTCAAGAAAAGCCAAGGCCCAAGAAATTGCCCCAGGACACACAGGCAGATGTGGAGAGTCAGGGTTAGAACCCTGGTTTTCTTGTGGTTTAAGTGTGTTACCGTGATACTGAACTTCTATGGCTTAGTAGATACTCTCTAGAACTTACGACATTGTTGTAAGTGGATGCCATGTGGATGGGCTGTATGTGAGGCCCATGAGGTATTCAGGATGGTACTGCTGCAGTCATGACCAACTGTTTGACTGAAGTAGGAAATTGAGAAGAGGAGCCATTTTAGGGAAAACTTACCAGATTTTTTTTTTTTTTTACCAGATCATTTTTTCATGGCAGAGGCAGGATGGAGTGCAAATAATGACTTTGCACTTAACAGTTTTTCTTGAATGTAGAAAAGGAATGTCAACTGTGTTAAAGTTTGTCCTCAGAAGTAAGCAGATTTGGATAAGTACTGACTGAAACTAGTTTACTTTTAAGGGAGAGTGTTTTCCTTTTCATTTTAGAGATTCAGCACTTTAGATATAATGTATGCAATTTTACTAAGCATTGCTGAGACAATTATTCACTTAGAAACTATCAAATACACTTTCATTTGAAGAGTATGTTAATGATTTTCTGTGTATCCTGATAATTCTGTAATAACTCTCTGTTGAATTTTTGATACATTTTATCTTCTGAGATAATTAGGTAGAGTCAGAGGACAGCAATGGTTCTACAAATTAATTTATTACTTTTCTTCTACATAGAAGCCTCAGGGTTTAAAACACTTCATAATTGAATATTTATTCCTTATTTAATTGAAGTTACAAGTTCTTTGTCTAAAATAAATCAAGATAAAGCATTCCATGGTGACATGAAAGTTTTCTTCTGGCATGTGTTGGTGGGAACTTGGGCACTGGTTTTTCTTTATGGGAAAAAAACCCTTTTTATCTTATGCTGTGAACTTTATAAGTTTAATATAAAACATGCTCTTGATGGGAGCCTAACTGTTGTAAAGCCACGAGAACAACAAAACTGATTTTATGTTTTAAAGTATGTTACTTTTCTTCACCACTGAGGAAAATCTCTTCTTTCCACACTAGAATTAAACCTACCATTTGATTTCCTCCTCTTGCAGTTGGTAATATTCCTTTCTTGTTAGAAGGAATTTTTAATAGCAGAGAAATTGTTTCCTCATCATAGAAAACTTAAGAAAGATAAGAGAAAAAGAAAACAGCAAATGAAATAAGATAGTAACAATTGCCACATAAAGTTTTGATTAAAAAATTAATCTTCTCAAAAAGCTTCCTCAAAAGCTTCCTTAAAAATTAAAAAAAGAACAAAGTTTCACATCTAGAACAACATTTATTTCCAATATTAAACCTAATGTCTGTGGGCAATCCTTTTCCCTTGGGGGCCTTTGAAGGAAACCATTTACTTTTCACGGGTGCTTCTTGAAAGGAGGAAATATTGTTCCTTTCAAAACCATTCATTTGAGAATTATTTGACTTGGATTTTAGCCCTATTATTTCTGCAGCATGAAATAAGATTTTTTTTTTCAGAAATATTTTTTAGGATTGATTTGATCCATCATTTATTAATTAGAAAGACTATGATTTTTAAATCAGTGTTGGTTAGAAGCAAAGAAAAGATGTCTAGATAGCTTAAGCAGGGAAGCTTCCCTAAATGAGTGGGAAAAATATTAGCCCATACATGGTTAGGAAAAAATAGAAATGCTTATTCTTAAAAGTATAAGATTGAAAAACGTATCCTCGCTAAAGTGAAACATTCTTTTAAAAAATATATTAGCACGATGGATAAACAGCCTTTTTTCTTTCAGATTTTATTTATCAATTTGAGAGAGAGAGAGCATGAGCAGTGGGGAAGGGGCAGAAGGAAAGGGAAAAGCAGACTCCCGGCTGAGAGGGGAGCCCAATGCAGTGCTCATCCCAGGACCCTGAAATCATGACCTTTGCTTAAGTCAGATGCTTAACCAACTGAGCCACCCAGACGCTCCTAGATGGTTCTGTATTTTTAAGTACTGTATTTTTTTGGAAATAGTGTATTTCCTGGCTAAACAGAATCCAATTGATTAAAAGTAACAGTACTTCTTCAGTTTTTTAAAAAGAACCTATGGAATGGTTTGCCGTAGCTCTTTTTTTTTCTTTAAGATTTATTTATTTATTTGAGAGAGAGAAAGAGAGAGCATGAGTAGGAGGGGCAGAGGGAGAGGGAGAGAGAATCTCAAGTGACTTTGCGCTGATCATGGAGCCCGTAGTGGGGCTCGAACTCATTCCTGAGATCGTGACCTGAGCTGAAACCAAGAGTCAGATGCTTAACTAGCTGAGCCACCCAGGAGCCCCAGTCTGCAGCTTTTAATACATGGGTGGGAAATTGTGAGATGACACCTGAGAGCCCTGCCAAAGTAGAGGTGAGTTCTCTGAGTCGTTGAAATCCTCTCCTTTCCTGATTTCTGAGATACTGTACAACCCATGTATTAGAGGAAAGAAAGAAGTAAATTTTGTGCTGTTTGTCGTCAGCAACTTTGATTTTAAATTCTCTCCTATGGGCTCAGGATACAGGAAGGGTTTGGAGAGGTGAAAATGGGCATGGAACAGGGAAGACTTTCTTGGTGGCAGGTGTTACTCTCTCCAGTAACACTCCACTGAAGGCCTCAGAGACTATTTGTTCCAGCAGGTGACAGCATGAGACAACCACAGGGGTCATGGGACTGGGGAAAGGAGGAGCGAGAGAACACTGAGGTGTAGTAGTAGTGAGGGGTCAGGGTGTAGTTGGTGTCATTGGTATTAACAGAAAGAGAGGCTGCTCAGGGGACTGGGGGTGTGATGCCACTGACCCGGTAGAAGTTTAACTACGTGTAGATGCCTTAGAAATCATTAGGTCTGGGGCGCCTGGGTGGCTCAGTCAGTTAAAAGTCTGCCTTCAGCTTGGGTCATGGTCCCGGGGTCCTGGGATTGAGCCCTGCCTTGGGCTCCCTGCTCAGCGGGGAGTCTGCTTCTCCCTCTCTCTCTGCCCCTCCCCAGCACTCCTGCACACTCTCTCTCAAAAAAATATATAAAATCTTTAAAAAAAAAAGAAATCATTAGGTCTGATGCTTAGTAGGTAGAGGAGAAGCATAGCTTTGAGAGGGGACACAGAGTTCAAATGTGCACGTGAATACAATTTATACAATTAAGAATAGCATACTTTATTTTGCATGCATACTTTTATAAATCATTAGTCATTGAGCAAAGTCAGAGGGAGAGTGTAAATTCTGACAAGGTAAAGCTTTTTATCTGTCTTATTTATCACTGAATCTCTAGCATTAGAAAAAAAAATAGATGATCAATAATTATTTAATAAATGAGTTAATTATCACAGACCAATTTGGAATCCTAGAAGGGAACAAATGGACTCAGATAAGGAAAATAAACCCCTAACGCAGAATTGAGATGGGCCTCTAGCTACTTCCACAGTAGATCTCCTAATCCCTGGGGAAGGAGGAATTACAAAACCACACCTGTAGGAGACATATGGAATGGGCCTCAATGAATATTTTATGAAGCATATATAGTTTGCTGTTGAGTTGCTTCAATAATTTTTCACTAGTTTTTTTTCCCCCTCTACAATCCAAATTTAACAAGACATTTTTATGCTCTGTAAATCAGATATTGAATCAGGCTTGGCCCTAACTGACTACCTGGAAGTCACTCAGAAGCGCTGTAGTTGGGGTTTCCACCCCCGCCTCAGGGGCAGTGTTATAAAGGGCATCCTCACAGGGACTAGCATTGAACCCATCCTCTGGTGCACACTGACCTGGGTTCAGGTAATACAGAATGACACTGGCTGTCATTGGTTTCCAATGAGTCTTTCCCTTGATCGTGTATCTACTGTTCTTGGAACTGTTCCCTATGCTCATGGTTCTTGGCCCCGGTGTTCCTACCCTAATTCTCTCAAACACAAATCTCACAGCTTCCCACAGTCTCCGGTAAAACTCATTTTGGTATTCCTCAACTCTTCTAACTACCCAGTTACAAAGCCTCAGAGTTATTTTTTTAAAAAGATTTATTTATTATTTTAGAGAGAGAGAAATAGCACAGGGGGAGGGACAAAGGAGAGGGAGAGAGAATCTTAAGCAGACTCTGAGCTGAGTGCAGAGCCTGATGCAGGCTGTGATCTCAGGACTTTGAGATCACAACCTGAGCTGAAATCAAGAGGTGGTTGCTCAACCAACTGAGCCACCCAGCTACCCTAGGAGAGTCATTTTGAACTCATCCCTGCCAATTGTCCCCACCAAGTCCAGTCAATTCTATAAAATGCTCCACAGCTATTTCTCAGTCTTGGTCTTTTTCATCTGCCTTGTTCAGTGCAGTAACTTCTTAATTGGTCACCCAACCTCCTAAAACTATTCTTTTTCAGATATACCGTGGTCAGAGTTTTCATCCCAAATTCCCACTTCGACCATATTTCTCTCCTCTTCAAAAATTCCCAGTGGCTTCTTGGTACCCCTATTCTATCTTGCCTTTGAGAACCTCCATGATCTGGCCCCCCAAAACAACCCAGTGTTGCCTCCTGATATCATCCGTCTGGTCCAGCCAGACTGTTTCTTATTCCCTAGTCCTCCAGAAAAGCTTTGTTTGTTCTGAATTCTGTGTTTTTATCCATGTCATTCTTCACTTGGAAAGCCCTTCCTTGCTACAAGCCCAGGTCAAATCCTACCTCTTCTATAAAGACTTTTAAAATGGTTTCATTTTTCTTTGATTTCCCACTTCCAACACATTAATGTGTTTATTATCTACATAATTCTTTTTGGTCCTTGCTCACAGGCCATTTAACAATATGATTTAACTATTTCATCATCTCCATTATGCATTATTTACTTCTTTATACATGTTCTTGTCCTCAGTCTGGTGCTGTATAAATACACAGGAACTCAATAAATATTATGGACTTGATGAATACAGCTGTGGTTTAATGGAAAGAAACTTCTACCTGGAGTTACATACTTTGGATTTGTTTCTGAGCCCTGCTGCTTCACAGCCAAGTGACATGAGTAAATCACAAAACCCCACTGATTTTCAAATTTTATTATTTTAAAGAATCACCTGGATCTTTCATTCAAGGGACATAGAAATTATAGCATCACAGGGCAAAGTCTGAACAACTGAAAAGATACTCACCCCTTTGGTTGATACCTGTTGAGACTGGTGATGGGTACAGAGGTTTAGTAACTATCCCTTCTACTTTCGTATAGGTTTGACATTTTTCATAATACAAGTCAATCATCATCATCATCCTGGAGCACTAGTGAAAAATGCAGAAATTCCGATTTAACAGTTTCCTAGATATCCCCCATAAATTTCAATTTTGTGCTTTGAAGTAAGGTTTAAGAATCTTGTTTTTTTTTATGGTCATGCTGTTATAAACATTGCTCTACCTCTCTGAACCTTTTTTTCTATCCTGTACAATTGGGACACAATATCTACTCCACGGATCTATTGTAAGCAAAACAAGCTGTGTAAAAGCTAAAGTTCAGTTCCTGGCTCATAATCTGAAGCCCAACATATATTGAAAATAACATAATCCTGGACCCTTTAGGAAGGACCCTGCTCTCATAAATGGTCAATGACCACTTATAACCCAGAAGATGAATTTAGACAACCAAAGCCAAGAATGAAAAAGAATAAAAGAAGTGAAAGAATGTGATTAAGAGTAGTACTGACACATTCTCTCTTTTTCGTGCCCTGCTAAGTGATTTGACCCCTTCTTGGAATGAACTGCAACCGTATTTAATTTGAAGAGCTCAGAGATAACAAATTGCCAATAAGCAGGGCATTTCATGATGTTCTCACTAGACTGGTGACTAAGCTAATTTTCAACAGCTGGAAGGACTTATCTCTCTCACACAAACCATGTGTAGTTCAGACCTTGTAGAGAAAAGCCCTCTGAAAAACAAACAGACTACACACCTCCTATAAGTGAAGTATGATTTAGGATTATTGAAAAAGAATTCTGAGACTTCTATTAAACATATTTTTGTTTTGTTTTATTTGCTCATAGCAATTGCTTATTAATACTAAATAGATAGCATTTAACACTACAGTTGCACTAGATACTTTGTCTTCTTCAGCACTTTTGAAATGTCTTTTGTTTTAGTTTTTGTTTTTAGAGAGAGAGAGAGAGTGCGCACACATAAGCAGGGGAGGGGCAGAGGGAGACGGGGAGAGAATCTTAAGCAGGCTCCACGCTCAGCACAGAGCCCTGCATAGGGCTCAATCTCATGACTCTGAGATAATGACCTGAGCTGAAATCAAGAGTCAGACGATCAACTGACTGAGCCACCCAGGCGCCCCAGGAATGTTTTTGCTTTTAAATTGGATGGATCATACCGTTTTTGAGTTGTATTGGTCCCCAGCTACCACTACCACCCTGCACCCACACTTTTTACCCCTTCTAGGCTGCTTCTTACACTCTTCTCAAAACTTTTAGAGAAAACTTTCAATAAGGTAAATCTAGGCAACAGAAAGTTAAATATGCACATGAATGCTGGAAGTAATATGAAAACTTTTTATGGCTTAAGACTAGAGATAGCCAGGGCACCTGGGTGGCTCAGTTGGTTAAGTGTCTGCCTTCAGCTCAGGTCATGATCCCATGGTTCTGGGATGGAGTCCCGCATTAGCCTCTCTGCTCAGTGGGGAGCCTGCTTCTCCCTCTCCTTCTGCCCCTCCCTGCCCTGCTCATACTCTCTCTCTCAGATAAATAAATAAAATCTTAAAAAAAAAAGACTAGAGATAGCATGTCTATAGTGATAGGTCTGAGAACACTCATTCATCAATAAATATTCAGTGAGTTCTTGGGAATTTCTAGATGAACCAGACACTGTTTCCTTAAGGATTGCTCTTAAGACCAACAAAAATAACCATAAGATGAGGTAGAAATGATACTGGTGGGGATAGGTTGAGTGGTGGTGGTCAGGCAAGGATGAGATTATCACTCATTATCAGGGAAAGCTTTCCCGAGGAGGCAGCCCTTTACCTGGGCTTGCAGGAGTTTAATATGGGCAAAGGGATGTGCTCCACCCTTGCTGAACCCCCCTACCCATTCATCATATACATTGGCTATGGATCTGGCTTAGATTAGAGCCACATTTTGTGGCCATGGAGCATAGCAAGGCTTGCATGGCTGTTGTAGGAACTGGGTCCACTGGCAACATTTTTTTAACAGCTGCTCTCATTTGCCACAGTATGTAACTGGAATGAGATGGCAATTTGGTTTTTAATCCTGCTGCAAATTGACCATTGCTTAGCTCATTCTTGAACGATCCTTTGAAAAGTGAAATTCAAGGCTTGGATTTTCCCCATTTTATTAGCAGAGTATGAGAACATTGTGGAGAACTTTTGGGTAGAAAATCTAGAGGGGAAAGACAGATTAGAAACAAAGAATATCTTTAAACCCATATCTCGTTTGGGTCAGTTTCCCCAAATAACAAAACGTTACCCATACCTTTGAAAGAAGTGGAAAAGGGTAGTTAAAGCCAACTTCAAAAATAATTAGATTATTATTTAAAAGAATATAATAATAAATAATATTTATTATTTAAAAGAAATATGAGAATTTCTTCACTGATACTAGTTTCTGGCTCTTTAGAGACGAGAAATACTTTTACATCTATAATGAAACTGGCCACCTTCATATATATTCCACAAGACATTATTAAAGAACAGTTGAGCTTTTAGTCTCTGAATGTGAGAGATGTAATAAGCACGAGAAAGGCAATTATTAGGCAGAGATCTGGTACAGAATGTCCAAACCAAATGTAGGAGTGACTTTACTGATGATCCTCTTTCCAATGCCTGAGACCCACTGGCTTTGGGCTGGCAGCATCCTCCTCCTTTTCAGTTTTACTAAAAATTAAACCGGTAGCTTCCATGGAGGTGTAGGGCCACAGTTTCTACCACCTACACACAGATCACAGCAAAGCAGCTGTAAAGAGAGATTTCAGCCTGTGGCCCCCTCCTCCCTGGCACTTTCAAATAAGAGACAGATCAAAATGAAAGGTACTGATGGACAGCCAGCAGCCAAATCTCATTCGCTTTGATTCAAGTAACCCAATTCCCCAGCAGTGGGATGGAGACAGGCTGGGAGCCCAGAGCCCTTCTGCTAGTATTGATCACCTGTCTTCCCCAGCAGCCTGCGGCAGCTCCTCTCCCATTATTTTGTGAGAACTCGCGGAACGACTCAGTGCAGAAGCAGGGCCGCCTGGGAGATTCCTGCTGACATTGGAGGGCGGAGTGAGTCAGGATGTTCAACATTGTGGAGTTTCTAATTAATGCCTTCAACTCTTCCTGCTTTATTAAGTTGCATCAGTGTTAACTTTGGGGGGGCCTGGGGACACTGCTGGAGTTATTCCTGTCCCTGGCACTTACAGTGATTAAGTAGAGGGGGGAAGGGGCCATGAATGTGGAGATACCAGGATTCTAGAAGAGAATAGACTTCATGTAGCTGGCTGCTCTTCTAGGCCTAGGGCAGACCTCAAGAAAAAGTCTTCTGTGTTCTGCCTATCTAGCAGTCCTTCCAGCTTTGTACCTGTTTGTAAGTTTAATGTAGTATCAACTCTTGTAAGCAGTTAACATAAAATATAAAAACATCAGACACCTGGGTGGCTCAGTCGGTTAAGCGTCTGCCTTCGGCTCAGGTCATGATCCCAGAGTCCTGGGATCGAGCCCCGCATCGGGCTTCTTGATCAGCGGGGAATCTGCTTCTCCCTCTCCCTCTGCCCCTCACCCCTGCTTGGGAGCTCTCTCTCTCTGACAAATAAATAAATAAAAGTCTTTTAAAAACCAAACAACAACAACAAAAAGCACCACCACATAGAAACACCTGGGATCTTTGTGCCATCTTTCAGATCCTCGTCTTATAATGGTAAATAAATTTTCGCAGAGATTTAGTATGGAAGGAACCCTGTTTTACTTTTACTCTGTAACTCCACATAAACTTCAGAAGACTGTTTTACACTTAGAAAGTGCTAAATACTTGTTAAATGAGGTAGGTGAATCAGATTTGATACATTGCCAGGTTTTTTTGGTAATGGACAATAATTTTTCATTTTTTAGAATAATTGTTCTTCCTATATATACTGACATTTAAAACATATAAGAATAGTTATCCTGGTTTTTTTTTTTTTTTCAGGTCTACCATTTCATCCCCTTCTCTCTTTAAAATAATCTGAATTATTGTTCTTTCGGAGCAATCCTCCTTAGACCTACCCCTTTCCTTCTTACACCCTAAGGCTATATTCTGATCTAAACAGTCCCAAATTTTAGTTTCTGAGAAATGTCAGAGAAGAGAGAAATCAAAGAGGGAAGAACACAGAGTTATTTCCTAAATCTAGGAAATTTCTGTAAGAGCAACTTCAAAGTTGTAGCCAGCAACGAACCAAACAGTTTGAAACAGAATGGTTATTGTGTTTTCATTCTGGCCAGATACATGATGTTCTTCTACTGAGTCTCCCTTTCTGTTTGTGTGTGCAGTAAAAACCAGTTTATGATATTATAGGTAATCTAATGCCAAGATCGCAAAATAGAGTGTAAACATTCTGCAAAAATACATAAATGTGAGAACGTCTGTCTGGGTGCACATGTGTGAGATTAACAAGGCACATTAGATTTCCATTTTGGTGCTTTTTGGCATTCTCACGTGAATTCCCCAAAAAGCTGGCGAGCCTTTTTGTTAAATCACTCCTGCGTTGTCATAATGAGTCTGATGATCAAAAAAGATACCCACAACTTTTCTAAAGCACAGTACTTCAAAACCCCATGTCACTCTGGAACATAACACAGCACAATAAAACAAAAGCCCAACCTCCGAAAAGAATAAATGGAATACTTAAGAAACTTTAAAAAACATTTAAAATTGGAATATTTATAAAATACAAATAAAGAATTAAAACAACTTCACATTACCAAGCAGATTTCGATTCTTTTCCTGATATTTGAATAGCAATAGAGGGGAATTTCATTTATGTAGATACTGAAACTGTTCTTAATGACTAAGTTTGCATAGGTGTGGAGGATTCAAACTTGGCTATGTATAAAGCCATCTTTTTGGAGTCTGCTCTTGGGAATCTCTCTGTATTTTCTATCTCCAGGGCGGCAGAGTGGCATCATTGTGATATGTGTGGATCTTGGCATCACAGTGTTGGGGCTCCCATGTGGGTTCTGCCACTTACTTGCTGCTTGAATTTAGGCAAGAGAGTTGAGCTTTCTGAGCCTTCGTTTCTTCATCTATAAAATGAGGGAAATAATAGTACATACCTTAGAGAGATTATGAGAACCAAATAAAACAAAGCACAGAAAGCACGTACTTCAATAGCTAGCTGTCAGTGCTCATAAGAACTCAATAAATAGTAGCTGTGATCTGATCTCAGGCATAACCAAATATGTTAGCTCTCTCAGGTAGTTCCTAATGGTGTGATAATGGGTTTTAGTTGTCAAAAGACATTCAAGCAAAAATAAATGAAATAGGTTTTTTGTTTGTTTTGGGATGGGGGAACAGGGGCACTCTCTAGTACTCCTGGAGTCTCTTCATGTGGGTAAAGCCAATCAGTCCAGCAGTATTATTTTCCCAAGGATATTGTTGGTGGCTCGAATACATCTGGGTGACACGTAGAAATAGTAAATGGAACTTTAGCCTTGTTGTTCTCCCTTCTCAGAATTACTATAATCATGTGGTTTACATCCTATTCATTTTATTTATCCATCCACATGCCCATCCACCCACCCATGCATTTGTGCATCTGTCCATCCCCTACTAGGTGGTAGGCATTGGAGATATGACATGAATTAGATATAGTCCCTGTTCCCAAGGAGCTCACGGGAGGGGCAGGGTGGAGTTGAAGGAAGGTGGTGGTAGTTGTGATGCCAGACATTTCAGGAGATAATAATTCTACAAGGAAATCAGTATTAAGATTATGATATGCATAGGATTTTGTGGAAACAGGGACACCACATACTTCCCACATTGGATTTTAATATTCACCATCTCAGTATGAAGAGCTCTCTCTTTGACAATTTATTTATATCAACATGCAAATAAAATAGAAATGTTCCTCAAATTAGATCAAGGCCCTTAGCTGCTTACAGGAATACACAGTTATTTAGCTATTTAGCTTTTCCCTGCAAGTCCAACCTTCTCAGTCATATTTAAAACTTAATGTGTACATGTATTACTGCTAATGTTTGAGAGCAGACTAATGACTAACCAGGGCCTGAGGGCTGCAGCATGTTTAATGTGAACCAGACTCTCAGAAGATCCAGCTGAGGTACGGTTAATTTGGTGAATTAAACCTTTGGAGCTTCATTGTGTGTGTGTGTGTGTGTATCCACAGCGGAGAGAGAGTAGGAACACTTATCTTTTCATTTATTTGGACATTAGTTAGCTAATTAGTATTTTATTAGCCCATCCCTTGTAACACATAGACTTCGGGTCATGTTCTTATGCTCCTTTTTAGGCTGCTACTATGGAGGCTGTTTGTGTCATAAATTATCGCAAGTAAATTTCTTTTGTTAGATGCTAAGTGGTAATTTGAATAAGGGCCATCATCATCATCATTGCTGTTGTTGTTATTATTTTTATCAGGGCTTAAACATGTCAGAAGAGAAAAGAAAAGCCTGTGGTCCTAATGAGATCTTGCTCAGTTATACCTAAAAATATTTAAATTCACAGTGATTCACACTGATTTGAATAAATAATGTTCACATCTATTGAAAGAATATTGCTATAGAAATCCCTCTCTAACCCATCCTATCTTTTACAGTGTTTCTCTGGTATTTATTTTTAAAACAGTATCAAATTACTGGAAACTTAAAGCCTGTATCCCTAATGGTTGTGAAACCAAACTACATTTGATTGTAGTTGAAGAAAATTAACCTAACGGAGAGCCTGGATTTCAGTTTGCAGTCCACAATATTTATGTTTTTGTGTTTGTAATGCTTTCATGAATAGATTTATCTTTGATATGCTTTATAGCATCAGTGATTCACCTCTGTGACATAAAATAAATAAATACAGAATAAGAAATTTGGGTTTCTGAATTTCTTGGTGGTAGATAGATATTAGTGCTTTTGTAACCTTAACAGTTGAAATAATAAAAAGAAAAAAACTGGTGAGGATTGAGTGATGGCACAGATTGTATAGCAAGAAATGAATTTATGTGGCTTTCATCTCCTAATGTCCTTTGGTACATTAGGACTGAGGCATAACCTAGTGATTTCTTGAATCCTTATTTTCTGATTATGGTGTAATTTTGAACATGGAAAGAGACCTAGTGTGTGATACCCATCATCTACTGCTTTCTTGTCTTTCCTGTTTCCTGAAGCTCAGATACCACCCATACTGTTTCCCATTGTTATCCTACATAGGGCTGAGGCAAAGCTCCAAACTGCAGAGCAGTGCAAGGGAGAAGTGAGGGTGCCTGATACGCTGGAGAGCCCCGAAAGGCTCACAAGACACACAGGAAGGAGCAGCCCTTCTCCTCATGTGGCCTGACAGTAACACCGTAAGTGCTTCCTGATCTTTTCACTACCAGGAAGAGAGGGCAGAGAGAATAGGAAGAGGCAACATAGCTCATTTGTTCATTCATTACTCACTTACTCAACTAATATTTATTGAATGCTTATGGTGTGCCAATAACCAAGGTTGGTTCTGGGAATTTGAAGATGAGTAAGTTACCATCCTTGCCTTCAAGGTGTTTCAGTCTAGCGGGGAGAGATTTAAACCAGTAATTAAACTCGCAAAGGTAATTATTATAATGGGGAGCAGCTTTGCATAAAAACAGCACAGATGTGGAGACCAATCACACTCACACCCTGTTGTGAGAGCTTCGTAACCCAGAAGAAGGGGGTGCTTACTGCCTTTGAAATTATTTCTTCATCCGTTAGGAAAGGCGAACATCTTCTACCTCGCAGTTAATGTTTGTCAAGCGCCCAATAGAGGGCCTGGCATTGGGTAAGAGGCAAAGTGCGGGTGTGCCTCAGGAGCTAATACAGGTCTCAGGGCAGTGGGTCCACTGAGTCCTAAATCCCAAGTCCCCCGTGCAAGAATGGCCTTCATGGGAACACGCTGAGCACTAGCAAGGCGTTGCCACTGACAGAATTTGGTCCTTATCACCTAGCTGGTCATTGTCACTAGGTAGTAAGATTTTAAAAGAAAACAACTTCTGCTGACAGCTCAAAAAAGCCCATTTTTGTTGTTGCCCAATTTCTGACACTTTAATGAGTTCCACATGACTCACATTTTGCCCCTTAGCTCCTTGTTTACTTGAAGAACCTTGCACTTCTACCAGCCCCCTTCTAGGCCTTCCATAGCTTTTCCTCTTGACCTTCTCTCCGCTCTCTATTTCACTGTATTTGAGAAGTATTATGTTTTGAAGTAATAGTATATATATTACAATATATATGGATTGTAAAAAAAAATAAAAAGAATTTGTTTGGTCACTGCTGCCTTTTTGTGAACCAAAAGCTATTGGTTAATGTTATGGAGCTCTTAACTGTTAGGCACCACGTTTTATGCATCATATCAGTGCTTCTCAGACTAGCATAAATACGTGTCACCTGGGGATCTTGTTAAAAGGTAGACTGATTCATTCAGTCTGGGGGCAGAGCTTGAGAGTCTACACTTCTAACAAGTTCTTGGGTGGTGCTGCTGGTTCACAGACGGCATTTTGAAAAGCAAGGTATTGTATCATTTGATCCTGACGACAACACTATGACGGATTATTTTTCCCATTTTACATATGTGGAAACTGAAGGTTAATTGCGTTATGCAATTTTCTCAAGGTCATGTTGCTAGAAACTAGCCAAGCTCAAGCCCTAAACCCAGCTCTGCCTCCTGGTATAGTGTATGTTACCTGGGTTTTGGAAATGTTCTACAAAACCCAAGGATGATCTAATGCTACCTGAAATGGAATTTATACTTCTAGTTATGTTTTTTAAAATGCAATTTCTTTTCCAATTTAATTTCTCTTCATGCAGCATCATGTATTACCTGGTGATTCAGATGTGTTGGATTTTGTTTCTAAAAATATGTAAAGTTTAGTATGATTTATTTGCCAAAGTTTAGGAAACATGGTGCAATTCTTGTAATCTGGATTGAACACAAGGGGAAATTGCTGGGGAAGGATGCATGTGAGGAAAGGAAATCCTCCGGCTGATTGTTTAACGCTCAGCGTACACCGTGTGCTCCGATTTTCACAGACTAATGGAAAAAGGCACAGTCCCTGTCCTTAATAGATGAGGTATACTTAAAAAAATTTTTTCCCCCTTTCTCAAAAATATGGTTCGTAATAGAAAATTTGAGCTACGGAAGTGTAATAAAAAAATCTAAAACTCCACTTTTTATTTTCAAAATTTAAAAGGATACATCTGGAAAGGGCGAGCCACGATCACACTTATACAGAACATTAGGAGTTCAATGTGGTAGTATCTTGCCATGAATAGTTTAAACATTGTTTTTGGTTTTGAGAGGCAGTGGGAGTAAAAGCGGCCCAATCTGGAGTCCCCAGAGGTTGTAGGAAATGTTAATGCGCTGCTTCAGTCAGCTCTGAGATCTGGGGTTATGTTCCAACTTCTCTAAGGGTCCCAGAGCTGGGCCCGACCCGCGCAGCTGAGGACCGACGCTAATTGCTCTCCAACCTGGTCCCGGGTCACCGGCGCATGCGCGGGTGGCCGCCTGCGCTCCGAGGGCGTCTCGCCGGCCTATTCCCCCCCCCCCCGCTGCTTTCAGTGCGGATGAAGAGCGTCAGGACTGCGGCGGCGATGAACAGTTATCGGGCTGAGAGGGAAACCGTCTCTAAGTGAAAAACACCTGGCGTCGAAATAGGCTGGGGGTTAGGGGTAGGTTTCCGCAGGCGTCTCCACACACACTTTTAAGGTGCCAGAACATTCTTACCAGCAACTAACTTGGAGACAGGAATTATCTGCAGGAAGAGAATTTAGGGGCTAGAACGGGAAGGGGTGAGGGGTGACGATCTCTAAAAGTTTCAGCACGGCGTTCTCAAGATGCTCTGGGCCCTTTTTTCATTTCTTCAGGGAGTCCTGGTGCCCCAATGAATCTTTCGCTCCCCCTCGGACCCTTTAAGAAATTGCAGTCGCCATCGGGGTGTGGGGGGGTCCCAGTAGGAGCCCCTCTGTATTACAGCGTTCAGCCCCACTTTCCCCAAAGCGGAGACCGTCCTGAGGGAAAAATCCCCAGACGCCCGCGGTGGGGTGGGGGCGGTGGACCCTCCGCAAACCCGCGGGCTCGAGGTGGGCGGGGGCGCTAGGCTCCCCCGCCCCGGGCACCGACCCCAGGCCGGGGCGGCGGCGCTTTCCCACCGCGCCTCTGGGGACTCGCAGACGGCAGCGAGACCGGCCGGCGCGCTGGGCATGCTCAGTCGCCGGGCGCCGGGCTCGCGAGTCGGAAGCCTGTGCGCCGCCGCCGCCGAGCCGGCCGGGGCGCACGGAGAGCGCGCGGGACTCGCTGCAGCGGCGGCCGGGCGGCGGAGGAGGAGGAGCCGGGCCGGGACAGGACCCGAGCCCCGCGCGGAGCCCCCGAACCGCCGGCCGCGGCGCCCGCTCCCCCGCACCCCAGCAGGGCAGGGGCCGGCCGCGGCTGGCGTCGGCGGGGCGTGGAGGAACCGCGGCGGCGGCAGCCGCATCCTCGCCGCCTTTCCCGGCCGGGCCGCGTCCCGGAGCCGTCGGGCATGGAGCCGTGGAAGCAGTGCGCGCAGTGGCTCATCCACTGCAAGGTGCTGCCCGCCAACCACCGGGTGACCTGGGACTCGGCGCAGGTGTTCGACCTGGCGCAGACCCTCCGCGATGGAGTCCTGCTCTGCCAGCTACTCAACAATCTCCGGGCGCACTCCATCAACCTGAAGGAGATCAACCTGAGGCCGCAGATGTCCCAGGTAAGGGAGCCGGCGCGGGCGCCTCCGTCTCCAGCCGGCATCTCCCATTAATCATCCGGCTAATTTCTTTGTGTAAATGCAAACATCTAGGTGCGCTCAGCTTGCCCTGCCTCCCAGCCTTCTGCTTTGGGGACCGCTTCGGCTTTTCATACCTTGGCTTGAAATGGTTTAGGTGGTTTAGGTCTTTAGCAGAATGTTGAAGTCCTGCGTCCGGAGATGGTATGAGGGTTTCGTAAAGGCTTTCTGTGAGGCGGGAAAAAAACAAAAAAACTAAAACTGTCTTAGGGTGCCCTTCACCTACTTTTGTGCGTTTGTGTGTGTGTAGGGCAACAAAAGGAATCTGATCCAGCTCTTTTACAATAACAATGGTGAGGGATAAACGGAGATGATGGGGTGATTTTGCTTTTAGTCTGTTCTTTTGCTTTGCGTTTCGTCCCCATGTTTTCTTGAAAGAGGAACCGTGACATAAATGATGACTCTAGGAAGTGGAGGGCGTTCCGGTACCGTTATCTGTACAGGAATGCCACTGGTCAAAGGGAGGAAAAGGGAGCACCATGCAGCGGTTGTCCCCGAAAGCCCCTCGAGCTTGTGGCCAGCTGCCGAGCTAGGGTGTGTTTACAGCTCTTCTTAAGCTATGTGAGAAGGAGGGAGTCCAACCTCTCTCAGCAGCGACAGGAAACAAGAAGTTTCGCTAGAGATTGTGCTTTCCTTCATTCAGGGCTTGCTCAGGTGGTGTGGTGACCTCTTGGCTCCTGTAGCCTTGCCTGGAGGTGCCTCTTCGAGGGGTTACAAAAACAAAAACCCAGCAATTCTGGAAGGCTGTGTGCATCCTAGAGTCAACTCAGAAGTCACGGCTCAGAGGAATAGTAGTTTCGTGGTCCTGCCGGAAAGTTTCCACTCAGAAAGATCTTAAACACCAGTCAGCACATCTATTTTCTTTTTGTAATATTAAAAAATCACTTTCAACTTAAAAGGGAGGAGGGGTTCCCTCCAAGACCTATTTTATCATTAATCCTGAATGTTAGAGCCTCAACTACTTGGCAGCCTTTTACAATGGAACTGACTTCATAAAATTGAATAATTAAAGTTAGAGCACACACATTCATCTCTTCTTCATGTCAGTGTTTCACCAGGGTCCCTCTGCACCCCAAATCCTGCATCCCTTGCCTAGCCTATCTGCTTTCAGTCAGCTGGTCAGCAGTCCCCCAGATAGAACGGGCTTGTAAGTGGTGAGAACTATATGATTTTAGAAGTGAGGTAAATTATTTCATACTTTCCCATAATCCTGGGTAATGAGTGCCAAATCTGTGGACCTGTTCAGAGTTGTCTCAATTCTGGAGATCCTGTTAAGGGTTTTTTTTTTTTTTTTTTTTTTAAATTTTATTTGCGAGAGAGAGAAACAGAGCACAAGCAGGTGGAGAAGGAGAGGGAGAAGCAGACTCCCCACTAAGCGGGGAGCCAGAAGACGTGGGACTTGATCCCAGAACCCTGGGATCATGACCTGAGCTGAAGGCAGACACTTAACTGAGCCAGCCAGGTGCCCCCTGTTAAGGGGTTTAACAGACATTTCCATTAAGCTGGAAGCTGCTGTTCTGAGCAAAGTTCTGTAGGGAGCTGCAGTTGGTTGTGAGTTTACAGATCACCATTTTCCACCTGGCCTATAGCCTCAGGAGGCAGTGTGGATCAGGATGCTTTGGCCCTCCATCAGGGAATACAGTATTGTGTGCACTTCCTGAAACTTCAGTTTCCTGGAACCCTCAGGGGTTGTTCAATAAGTTGTTCTCAATAATCAATTTTTCTGGACAGCTGAGGATCTTCCTCTTTTATTCTTCTAACCTTTATTTGAATGTTAACAGTGGATGAGAATCTTTTCAAACGTGTTTGTGCTCTTTGTTGAATATAGCCAATGTAATTTAGTCTTTGATCACTGAGGAGCATCATTATAAGCATCATTAATGAAAATGGAGCACATATGATGCTCTAAGAACTCGATTCCCTGCTGGGGTACTGCAATGAACACATCAGGATCCTTACCCTAAAGGAATTATTACACTGTGCTATCAGATAAGCCACTAGCTTATAAGGAGATAAACAGCTGAATGACTTTCCTTGGGCTATTTTGCTTTTGGAATCTTAAGCCTGTCCAGTCCTGAGATTTCTGGTTCCAAATTCAATGCTTTTTTTCTCTGTAATGTACTGTGAGTGAGGGCTTCTCGCAAAAGTGAACCCCTGAAGGCTAGTACCTGAATGATTATGGCTGTCTTTGCTTCTTTCTTGGTTCTTGACCACATTGCAGAGAAAGGTTGCTGAACAACTGAGTGCTAGACAGATGAGTTATACAGATCGTCACTAAATCCTTAAATGACACTTATTAATGATTTCATTAAGGTGACCTATTTAACATGCCTACAGTGCCCAGCACTTAATAGGTGTTCACTATTAGTAAAATTAAAACATTTTTTTCCTGCTGTCATATTAAGAGTAATAGGTTGCAGTCAAAATTTTGAAATAATCACAAGGTCTGTAAACCCCTTTGGGCTGACATCTCTATTTCTGCATCTAACTACTCCCGTCTTTCTAGCTGCTTCTGGTTAAAGACTCCTACCCCATCAGCAATATTCATATTATATAGTGAATAACCTAGTAACCTAGTGAAATCCTGACATGCATCCCAGCAGACTTTATTCTTCTGATTTTTGAGATGTCATTACTACTACTTGTGGCTTTTGCTGTTTCTAGTATCTGAGTCATTCTGTCCAGCTGATTTAGGTTCTATGGAAGATATTAATTTGAATTTCCTTATAGCACATGATCTTCTAGGCCAGGAAATAACTAGAAGGTTTCACTTCAGAGTTTTTGGCATTTGAGACTGTGATGAACAGAAATTGACAAAGGAAATTTTAGTTTGTTGGTGTTTTGTTTATTGGCTTTTTAATTATCCTGTAAGAGGCTATAAAATGACTAGCCTCTTTTAATAAGAGTGTTTATCTCCAATGAGTGTGATGTCTTCCATTTTCTTAATGTTCACCTTCCACCTTGTTTGCATTAAAAAAAACCAAAACTCAAAACATTGCAAATAATTGCTAAATTACAGGTTTAAATCTTGAGGTTTTAAGTTAATTATCCTTCAAAAGAGGATTACAAATGGGATCCCAGTCTCATATTGTTCTTCCTGGCTGTGAATATCAGCCTCTTTTTAGTCTTGCTACGTTGGTAAAAGGATCATCTTCAGAAGTAAGTACTTTTTTTATGGGGCACTTGGGTGGCTCAGTTGGTTAAGCTTCTGTCTGCCTTTGGCTCAGGTCATGATTCCAGTGTCCTGGAATTGAGCCCCATGTTGGGGCTCCCTTATCAGAGATTCTGCTTCTCCCTCTGCCCCTCCACACCTCTAACCCCCCCCATGCTCGCTCTCAAATAAATCAAATCTTTAAAAGATTTAAAAGAAGTACTTCTTTTAAAACCCTGATTTAGAATTTGTTTAAAATGAATTAAAGAGGTAGACATTAATCAGTAGTCACCCATTTCACCTGTTCCTTTTATAAAGAATAAATCTAGATGAGTCATGAAAGTCCAAGAAATTTGGCATCTGGATTTATTTTTCATCTGAAAGGGTGTTCTAGCTAGGATAAAAAGCACATAAACAGTTCTGGGAGAGAAGAGCCTATCTGTGATAGTTGTATCGGGGGTGCATTGTGGAAGGGCATGGGTTGTAGCCTTGATGTCATTTTTAGTGGTTAAGAAGGTCTCCGTGAATGCCTATAACCAACCGTAGATCTATCAATGAGATTATCTTAATCTTACTATTTGGAAATGGAAAATTTTTCTTTATGTCCTGGGATGAGAGTAATACACCTTATGAATTTACTGACCACTGTGTATGGTATAGGTAAACTTTGAATTGTCTTAAAGTGAATTCAGGCTTTCAGGGTTCTTTCAACAAATATCTGGCTCTGTGTGCCAGGCACTGTTGTAGATACTGGCTTGGAGCAATAAACAAAGGCAACAAAATTCCTGCCCTAAAAGAATTTATATTTTAGTGGGGGAGATGGACAATAAAGAAATGACTACATGTATATGTCCTATGAAGAGATTTCAACCCAGTAAGGGACTAGAGCAAAATGTGATTCGATTTCATAGAAGGTAGTCAAGAAGGGCTTCTCTGAGGATGTGACAATTGAGCAGGGACCTGAAGAGGGTAAGGGAATGCAGGAATATGGATGTTTGAAAGAGTATTGCTGGCAGAGGGAGTACCAAGTACAAAGGTCCTGAGGCCAATTAAATGATGGGTATCCTGGAGGAATAGCAAAGCCTTTGTGGCTGGAGGAGAGTGAGTGTGGGCAAGAGTGGTCATGATGAGGTCAGAGAGAAAATGGCAGCCAGATTTTTAAGACTAATGTGTCCTTGTAAGGACTTGGACTTTCCACTCTGAGTGAAATGGGAAGTCCCCTGACCTGACTTACCTTCTCAACAGGGTCACTCTGGCTGTGTGCCGAGAGTAGACTGTAGAACAGCAAGAATGGAAACAGGCTAATACAGTCACCCCAGCAAGAGATGATGGCCGTTCTGGCCAGAGTGATAGCAGGGCAGATGGTGAGAAATAGTTCAGTTCTGCATATGTTTTGAAGGGAGAGTCAGCAGGAGTTTATTGATGGAGCCAGATTAGGTATATGGGAAGAGAGGAGCCAGATTAGGTATATGGGAAGAGAGGAGCCAAGAGTGACTCCAAAATTTTGGCCTGAGAAATTGGAAAGACGGAGTTGCCCTCATTGAGATGAGGAAAACTGGAGCAAGGATAGCTTTCGGCAGATGTCTGAAGGGGGCAGGGAGGTCTGGAGCCAGTTATGTTTGAAACGCCCTGTAGACATCTAGGTGGAGATGCTGAGCAGGCAGTGGTGAAGTTGGGGATATAGATGTGAATTTTGGAGTCCGCAGGGTATAGGTGGTATGTAAAATCATGAGACAGGATGATATCACGTAGGGAGTAGTGTAGAAAGAAAAGATCAAAGGAGTGAGCCATTGGGCCTGCCCACATGCCAAGGGTAGAAGGATGAGAACCTATAAAGGAGCTGAGAGGAAATAGCCATGAGGCAGGAGGGAAATCATCGGAGTGTGGCTTCAGGAGACCAAGTGAATAAAGTGTTCCTGGGAGATACAGTGAGCGGACATGTCAGATGCTGCTGATAGATCTAGTAAGACAAGGATGGAGGATGGACTGTCAAAAATGAAATTTTTTGGCGATTTGACAAACAGATTTGGTGTGTGATGGGCAAACACCCCATTGGAGAAGAGCAGGTAGGAGGAGAGGATCAATACCGAGAGCTATACAAGTATCCTTCTCTTTTCTTTTCCAGTAACCACCACCACAGCAACAATACTCCCAGAGATCTAGAGGATTGTTTTCTTATCCAATAGAATTTTAATTTTATACTTATTAAAAGAGCTTTTAGTTTTAGACATATTTTATCATATGGCAGTCTTGTATATGTATGTGTGGAAAAAACAAGTATGTGTATAAGAAAATACAAAATAAATTTAATGTGTTCCTAAAACTTTTCACTCAGATTGCCCCTCTTCTGATGCCGTTTCCTCTGTCATTGATTTCCATGTTTTTGACTCTGAGCAGCAAGTGTTGGTGATGCAGCAGTTCTAAAAGAGTATATCACTATTATCTCCAGGATTTCCTTCCAAGCTACTAACACGAAGTTGGGCTTTGATGCTGTTACTACTTTGTCAAAAAAAGGTTGAAAAAAATGGGAGAACTTTATTTTAATTATACATAACTGAACATGGTTTTTAAAGCTATGATTATATTAGTTTTAGCCTTAAGGTGGGTGTTCCAATACATGTCTGCACTCCCTGCCCCCCAAACAAGGTGGTGGTGTGTGAAAATGACTGGGTTATACTGCAGGGAGGTGAAAAGGCAGTCATTGTCCAAAAAGAGTGGTGTGCACAGTTAGTTTTAGTTCAAAATAATGTCACTATCCAGTCTTCTCAGAAGTTAGTAACCTCTTAGCCATTTGTGAGATTATTCTCTTGGATAATCTGTCAGCATAATGTTAAACTTCATACCAATTGAGATCTTTTCATGTAAAGGAGTTAAGTCCTATTAAGGCATCTTAAGCACTTGTTCTGTAGGCATACTTGATGGCTTAACCTGGACTCTCCAGGAACCAGAGCCTGGGATAAAGGGTAAAGTGCTGAGACATTATTGGTGAGGTGCAGTCCCATGGCTGCCAGGGTGAGGGAAATGGGAAAGTGTGTGTGTGTGTGTGTTTTGTTGATGGGGGAAAATTATATCATGTTTGTAATGCAGACAGGTTTGATTCAGTATGGATACCAATTTCCTAACTTTCAAATACAATAGACCCTTTTCAAAATTAATTTTCTTAAACTCTCTATGGCATTTGACATGGCCTTTTCTGTTCCTTCTGAAATTCTCCCTTGATTCCTACTACAGTACACATTCCTCATTCTCTCATTGCTTTTACTATCCCTTCCTGTTTCCTTTGCTGGTTTCTCTTTAAACATTCCATAGAAATTTGAATTGCCTCCTTCATTGTCTTTGTTCGTATTCTCTTTCCTGTGTCTTCTCATGTCACTGTAACGTTACCTGCTTTTCATACCTCGATGGATCCCAAATTCGTACCGATAGCCTATACCTGCCTGTTTGGCACCTCCGCCTCTATTGGTGCCATCATTTCATGGATGGAGTGGTGAAAATCACATGATCAGACTTCATTGTGCAAAGCCCTCCCCCTGCCCAAAAGCAGAGGGAAGGATGAGCTTGAGGGCAGAGCTGGGCGTGAGCAAACCTGCTGCTGAAGTTCAGTCAGGGGAGGAGGCAGTCAGTGAATGCCATGCCAGAGAAAGGGGTGGGACAGGAAGGATAGAGAAGGACAAAAAGATGGATGTGATGGAGAGTTGGAACGGACAAGGCTTTGGGGCCTCTTCAGTGCAGTGAGAGCCAGGAGTATCTAGAATGAGCCTGTGTTTCAGGCTTGGGTGATGGGGGCACTTGGAAGGGGAGGCAGTACAGAGGAGGTGCAGATTTCAGAGGGAAAGGGAGCACCTTCAGTTTTAGCTGTGGAGTTTGAAGCTATTAGTAGTTACCCTCCATATTCTCAGTGTCAAGCATCTTGTTCGCTTATTATTTTCTTTCTGGCTCATTCTAATACCTGAACTCCAACAATCTTTTGAACTCTTGGTCCTACCACCTCTTCACTGCCTTCATGTCTTCACTTCCTTCCTCCTTAGCTTAAATACTGCAGTCATGATAATTTAGCTCCTCTTGATTTGTGAAATTCATTTGAATAAAGTGCAATGCTCCGCTTACTCCTGCCTGCAACTTGGCTGCTGGGTCTGATGGAGGAAAACCTAGGACACTCAGACTATTCTCACTTTGAATTCATGATCCCTAACCTCAGTGGGCACTCTAGGCTACCCAGCCATCTGATTCCATTTCTCGAGACCAGATGTTCTCAAAGTGTGGTCTGGGGACTCCTGGCAGAGGTCCAGAGATAGATACCTTTAGGAGTTCCATAAGGCCAAAAATCTTTTTTTTAAAATAATTAAGACATTATTTGCCTTTTCTTTAATTTTCTCACAAGTGTGTAGTGGAGTTTTCTCAAGGCTGCATGATCCTGCTGATGTCATTGCTGTGATGGACCATGGATTATGTGCTTGTAGGTAGATTAAAGATTTCTCAGTTGAGACTACTATTTTGTTAAATGTTGATAGATCTAACCCCCATGAACATAAGCTGCTGGGGTTCTCAATAATTATTTTTTTCTTAATTATTTTAAGAGCGTAACAAGATCCTGAGACCAAAAGGTTTGAGAACTGCCCATTTACTTTCTGACTCTCCCAGATGACTACTTGTATCTTTTCTTTTTTTAAGTTGTAGTTGACACACAATGTTGCATTAGTTTCAGGTGTATAACAGTAATTGGACAAGTCTATACATTATGCTATGCTCACAAGTGTAGCTACGATCTGTCACTATACAACATTATTACAGTGCCATTGATTATATTCCCTGTACTGTACCTTTCATCTCATCCCTGTGACTTATTCCATAAGTGCCAGACCGTATCTCCCACTGCCCTTCACCCATTTTGCCCATCCTCCCAGCTTCCTGGTACCTTTTCTTGTTAAATCTCATTCACCTTTGTCTCCGTTCTTTCCTCTCATCTGGTTGACCTTGCTTCCTATTCTGCTGAGAAAACACAATCAGGAGAGCTTCCTCAAATTCTCACCTTCTTGCATCTGTGCCCATAGACGATGCTTTCTCTCCTGTTCTATGGGTGGATTATCAGTGCTCCTAGTGAAGGCCAGTCCCTTTGTCACTCTGTCCGCATGCTTTCCTGCATCATCTGTTTTCTTCTGGATCTTACCATTTGAATGCACAAATGCTGTTAGTTCCCTCATTTGATTCAGGATGTATTTTCAAGGTAGAGCCACAAAGGCTTGCTTGAACATTGGGTGTGATGGAGAGTGAGGATTCCTAAGGGTTACCTGAAATGCTGGAGCAAGTGGCCAGTCAACCTCCTTATAACTGTTCAGTGGTTCCTTATGGACAGTGGGATAAAATCCAGATTCCTTTGTAAGCATACAAGGACCTGTTGTCTAGTTGGCTAGGGGTGTCTGCTCCACCTCTCAAAGCTTTCTTTCACTCTGTGCTCCTGAACTTTTTGTGGCTTCTCAAATGAACTGTGCTGTTAAATGTCCATGTTATTGCATGTGCCCATTTCTGTGCTTGAAATGCCTTTATCTGTGTGATTGAAGAGTCCATTCAAGAGTCACCCTGGCTGAAACTATGGAAAGAGCCTAGATGTCCACTGACAGATGAATGGATAAGGAAGATGTGGTATGTGTATGTATATATGTGTGTGTGTGTGTGTGGAATATTACACAGCCATCAAAAAATTGAAATCTTGTCATTTGCAATGATGTGGATGGAACTAGAGGGTATTACGCTAAGCGAAATAAGTCAATCAGGGAAAGACAATTATCATATGATCTCACTGATAGGTAGAATTTAAGAAACAAGGCCAAGAATCATAGGGGAAGAGAGGAAAAAATGAAATGAAACCAGAGAGGGAGACAAACCCTAAGAGACTCTTAACCTCAGGAAACAAAGAGGGTTGCTGGAGTGGTGGGGGGCGGGAGGGATGGGGTGGCTGGGTGATGGACATTGGGGAGGGTATGTGCTATGGTGAGTGCTGTGAATTGTGTAAATGTTGAATCACAGACCTGTACCTCTGAAACAAATAATACATCATATGTTAATAAAAAAAAGTCACCCTGGCTGATAACTTACTACCTTGTGCCACACCGTGTAGTGTACATAGGCAGAGCACATTCTTTGCACTGTTTTCGCAATACTTTGTGTCCCTTCCAGGCTGTGACTTGCTTGAGGCTGCCATAGGCTTGTTTATTTATATACATCTCTAGAAATTGACACCAAGACTCATACATAATCAGAAACTAAATTCATGGATGGATGGGAAATGATGACTTTGTTTACTACCTTTTCAAACATCTCTATAGATTTTAATAAGATGTACTTGGCACTATCATTAAAAATCAAACATCTGTTGATTGGGTGGCATGAATAATAGATATTACTTTACCACTTAACCACCTGAGTGACTATCAGAAAGTGTCTAGAACCGTTTGTTGTTCTTCCTTTTATCTAAAATAGGCATAATAAAAGGACCTACCCCTTAGGGTGGCTGTGAGGACTGAAGGAATGAATTAGCTCTGCGATTGGCACGTAACAAATACTCAAGTGTTAATGATTTTTACTGTGATGGTTACTACTGCAGAAACAAGGTGGAGGGTTAACACTTTCCATTAATTTTCCTTGTCACACTTCCATGAAACAGTCACTGTTAGTTATCCTCATGTGATAGCTACTCTCCAAGGCTAAGAAGAGTCTAGGATTTGTATTAACAAGTAGTTCAGGGTGGAGCCAAGATTAGAATTAGAATGTTTAAAGCAAACGGAGTTTCTTCAGCAAGGCTTTTGGCACATCTGAATGTGAATTGTGAATTTTTTTCCCCCTATTGTATTTGTTCTCTTATAGCCTTTGCTTTAGAGGAATGTTCTCAGATTGGTTTTGTGGTTATCACTAATCCTCCATACTAGTTACTGAGTAATAATTTTGGTTTCAGGGTATTGAATGTATCAACTGGATTATTTTATACACATTTATCTTATGCAGTGTAAAATGGGAGATAGACCTCTGATAGGTTTATGATGGGGAAAGGAAATAAAATCAGGTAGAAAAACTGAGGAAAGTTAATGAGAGAGCAAGAGAATAAGAGTAGCTGGTCCTTTTTGGCCTTTTAATACTGTGTCTGGTAACACCTGGTCCTGAGTGCATGGTTTTTTTATGCTCTATTCCCTAGTGGGGTCAGGAGTGCCTACATTTCTCTGGGTAGCAGGAACATCATTGTTGTAAATAGCAGGCTTTCAAATGGTTTTTTTTTTTTTTTCCCTTTCTGTATTATAGTAATTCTTCTTGTAAATGCATGGACACCTATTATTTAGAATGTTATTTAGAATATTATACCCCCCGCCCCATTAACATAGATCCTGCATTGTGTGAAGGGCAGTCACAAGTTTGCATTTTGCCTTTCCCCGGTCTTAAGCATTTAGTGGACAGAACCACGAACAGCAAAGAAGTAGATACTTTTGATTTTCATAGAAAATGATTTTAGAATTTTGTGCCGCTATCTGAATGTGCTTTCAAAATATGTGTTGCAAGAATTGTAGTCAGCCTTTGAATTGCTTGCTTAACAGGAAGCCAGCAGGATATGCTGCTCACATGGGAGTTCTCTAAAGGGTCAATTAATATGGAATAGTCAATGAAACACTTGATACTCACCTTCCATGATTTTCAAAGTACTTGTCTTAAAATAGATCAGTAACAGCTGGCTTGAATAAACAAGCATCTTGCCTCTGTGCCCACTAATGTCAGCAGCCTTTTCCTGGGAGCATAGGGCAATATGGTTTAATGAAAAGGCTTCAGGCCAGGAGTCCGGGGACCTGTGAGGTGCAGCTCTGTCTCTGACATGTGACGTTACCAAATAGCTGCTTCTCTTTGTCTCTGTCTTCCACACTTACAGCAAACACTGACATAGCAGTAATATGCTGAATAGCAGCTAAAATTTTTTATGCATATTTAGAGCTCATTAAGAAGGCATTATGGTTTCATGGAGAGAGCTTTGGGACAAGACAGAGATGTTTGAATCCCAGCTCTGGCACAGAACTTGATGACTTTGGGAAAATTATTTTACTTGTTGAGTCTCCCATTTCCTCATAGGCAAGAGATCGTAAAACCTACTTTGCAGGACTGTGATGAGAATTAAATAATTTTTGTAAAACACTTGGGGCATAGTAGGCACTCAGCAAGATTTTATTTCCTTCCTCCTCTCCCACATCCTTGATTCTCCTGAGTCTCAGAGCCAGGAAGAACAAGATCTTATCACTGCTCCACAGAGAAGGAAATGGAGGTGTGCACTGGCTGAAGGACTTTGCTCAAGGTCACACAGACAGGAAGTGGTGAAGACAGGACTTGAGTCCAATTGTCCTAATTCCAAATGCTGTGAAGTTTATCATTCCTGCTACCAAGCTGAGTGCTTAGATGGTGACTTGCGTGAGGAAATGCCTGGGAACATGTTCGGGAAACCAGGCCTGCCCTGCAAGTGCAAAGTGACATTGTATTACCTTACACTGAAGTTTACTGTATTTCAGCTAGAAATGTCTAAACTCATGAAACCAGTTTTCACCTTCTTGAGAGTCTGATGATCTAGTTCATGGATTATTTGCGTTTTGGTAATTTCCTAGCTCTTCTGCTTTCTGTTTGGTTCTGTTTTTACGGGAATTTGTGCATATGAGTTCGTTGATTAAGCCATCAATTTTCTACTAAATATTAGGTTTTGTAGTGGATACTGAGGATTCTAAAGGTAAATAAAACTCGGTCCTTGGTCCAGTGTGGCTTTTAGTCTACACAGCATGGATTTTACTTCAGGCATGCCTTTATAAAACCAAGGTAGGGGGGAAGGGAGACCATAATTAGAGTGAATGAGCATGGCAAATGTTTGGTAGGGGGTAATGCATTTTTGGGTGCATTGATAATTTTGCTTATGTGCAGGGTATGATGTGTGAATGTGTGTGCCTGGCTCAAGGTATTTCTGTCCTTCCCATAGACATTTGTCTAGAATCTCCTATGTGCAGGATACTGGAGTCCTCAAGATAAATTATAGGAACTTTCTGTTTTTGTGGGGCCAGGAGAAAGCAGATTTGACCTCAGTCAGCTTTTTGCAAGAATACAGAAAGGAAGTAAGTCATTGGATGCCACAAGGCAGGTGCAAAAGTGCACGCAGCTGGGTGAGCGAGATGAGACCAGAAAGAGACATGAGTGGTTACAGGAGAGGAAGAAGGCTTGAGAAAGAAACTGGGCGGGGAGAGTGTGTGTGAGATGAAGAATGTGCAAAGACACTCAGACCTCAGTGATGTCCCCAGCAGGACGGTTATTCTGAGCGGTGATGAAATATCCTCCATAACATTAAGACTGGAATATGGCCGCACCAATTGCATTTGGTGTGAAGATGTTCTAGGACTTTGGTGCATAGCCTGCAATATCAGATGATGGCCCTTTCTCTTGAATATGTTAAATGCTGAGGGAGCAGAGACCGTATAGAGAGATTCAGCTACATAATGGGCATCTACAGAAGTGTCCAAAGCCTGCTCTCTTTCTGCCTCTAACCTCCTGACTTGCCAACTCCCTTCCTCACACCTACCTAACCGTTCATTATTCTCCCTGTGCTCTTTGTTGACTGATACCTCTTCCTTCCTTGGTCCATTCTTTCTTGGCTGCATACTCCTGAGTCCTGCCCGAATGTGTGGTCAGACTTTCCACATTCATCCCCAGTTCCCTTCACCTTCTGTGACATCAGCTGGGCCAGTCACCCCTGCCCTGCCTTGCCCTCCTCACAGGCTTTCCTGCTCTTGCTTCCAAGCCGAGAGGGCTGTTGGAGAAGCTGCTCACCAGCCTGTGTGTACTGCCCAGCTTCACTGCAGCTGGCCCTGGTGCTCATGACCTCTCGGCCGTGCCTCTTGTCGCCCTCTTGGCTTCTTATTCCCCTAGTCAGACTCTAGCTGTCTAAATCTCAGACACTGAGTCCCCAACTTTCCCTCCATCCCTGCAGGTTCACTTGGTTTTTATCGTTACCACCCGGTCCTCCTGAGTCTTGTCCTCCATTTGTCCCAACCACCCCCCAACTGGTGACCCCTGTTACTGTTACTAGGAGTAGCAGCTGTCCCAAACTTTCCAAGTTACATTTATGCACACATTTTTGCTGCCTTCCTGGGGGAGAGTTTTGGGTCTTGAAGAGAATATTTAATTAGAAGCCCAGAGAGGACCAGGGGTTATGAAAACTTTGATTCTGGGGAAATTGGACACTATATACACTAGAGGTGCTCTTTTTGGTTTTGTGGTCTCCAGAGGCCAGTGGTGTGCTTGAGTGAACATCCACCGATGAACCAGAAACTCAAGTCACCTTTTTCAGGTTGCCTGTCTCCTTTTGCAGCCAGCTTACAGCATCTGTTTTTCGCAAGCTTTTTTTTGGGGGGGTGGGGGTGGGTAATGTCATTCAGTTAAGACAACTTTTCCTTAATTATGTATGCTGTGCCTGGCAGAGAAAGGATAATTCTCAGTGATACTCCAAAATGTAGATTTGGCAGAAAATTATTAAATTCCCTGGCATTTGACCTTCAAATATGAAAAAGCATTTGTTGGCTAAAGGAAGTTAGTAAGCTTAGGCCACAGTCAGCCGCACAAGAAATGCTTGAGTTGAGATTATTTATGATGACGGCGTACTTGAAAATAGAACCTTGTGTTTTCCCATAAACTGTACTTGGGGGTTCAGTAGAATTTATCCTCAGTGAGGAGGAAGCAGGAAATCTCTGGAGTTCAGAATGAGCACTAACATGAAAGATCTGGGTGCTTCCAGAGACCCCATTTAAGGAGAGAATGTGTCATAATTGTTGTTAACATCAGTTTCATTCCTGTAAATAAATAAAATGATAAAAGCTGGACTCTTGGGAGTATTTATGTGGTGGCTTTGATAGTTAAATCCTTATTGAATTCTCAATCTTGATATATAGTTCCATTTAGTGACCTTAGCGAAGAGTAATGAGAAATTTGGTAAAGGATCTGATTTTTTCCCTTCCATGTTTAATAAGTGGTTCACCAGTTTCAGTGATGCATATAAATTAATTTCACCTACCTAGCTAGCCCTAAGCTATTTGGCAAGCTTGCCCATTTGGCAGTTACCTTGCTGTGTTTTATGTAAAATAAGCTAAATGAAGAAATGCATTTAATAATAGTAAAATAATACCCTCGTCTCTCTAAAGAAGAGGTAAAATAGATTTCTTATATTCTGTGTAAATGCAATAAGCTAAACTTCATTTACACTAACCATCAGAGAGTTCCTAGATTCTGACTTAAAACCTAAGGACATTTCATTTACACACTATTCTCATAAACTCATGAGGCAACATTGTGTAGTTGAAAGCACCTGGGCCTTGAATACATCAACCTGGCTTTGGATCCTAGCTATGCCACTTATAATCTTGGGCACCTTGGGCACTCTGATCTTGTGTTTCCACATTTATAAAATATCTGTTGGCAACGTTGTAGGGATGAAATTAACTGCAGTAATGCACATTCCGTATTTGGCACTTAGTAGGTACTCATTTATTGAGTGTTTCTTAAGCCTGTTTTTTAAATCCAGGGAGATTACAGGTTGCAAGTTAAAATGAGAAAGAGGGACAGCTGAAAGTTAAATTGACAGTAGTTAAAAAAAACAAACCCTATAAACCATGGACTCAAAAGCTCAAAAACCATATTAATCTTGGACTGTGGAGAAATGCTGCCAAACTGATCCAACATACTGCACTGGGCTCTAGGGAAGGATCGTCCTCTTTGAATGGACCAGTATAGCAACTGATTGTATTGTTCAAAGAGTTATACAATTCTGGAGCTGGAAAATTACCTTAGAGGTAATTTTAGCTCAGCTCCTTGGTTTTAAAAATGGGCAGTCTGAGCCCTCATTATGCAGTGATTTGCCCAAGGTTACTTGGTTTCCTGAGTAACAGTGCATTACTTTTCTTAGACAAAATACTTAAGACCCAAATCCTTAAGAGAAGTTTAAATCCTATTAATCCTTAAAAACAAAAACAACAAAATATTTGGGAAGATTGGAAAATAGAGTTCAGAATTTCTCCTGTGAAGTACTTATTATAAAGGCCTTACTCTCTTCAGCTCTCTCCTTTACTCTCTACCTCCCTCTATCCATCCATCCCTTGGATACAGTAGTGTAGGGAAATCTGTGGGAATAGGGTTACAAAGTGTCAGATTTTGGAGCTCAGAAAGTCCTGGAAAAATTGACAAAGCATTGAAAAATGATTACAGTGGACTCTTGAACAACATAGGGCTTAGGGCTACTGACCCCCCTGTCCAGTTGAAAATCTGTGTATAACTTGTGACTTCCCAGAAACTTAACTGCTAATAGCTTGCTGTTAATCAGAAGCCCTACTAATAACAGTTGATTAACATATTTTGTATATGCATTATACTGTATTCTTAAAGTAAGCTAGAGGAAAAAAATGTTAAGAAAATCAGAAGGAAAATAAAGTCCTGTACATATATGTATTTAAAAAATCTGCCTACAAATGGACCCATGTAGTTCAAACCTGTGTTGTTCAAGGGTCAATTATAAAAACATCTGTGAAATGAGAGATCTGTTGCCTAAAGGAGTAAACCTCCACCATCCAGAAACTTAGCCACCCAGAATTACTTGGTTCCTAAGATAGCTGAGGTTTAGCTGTTTTAAGCCAGATAACAGTGTTTCAGATTCCCAAGTAACACCAAAACCTATGTTATTTCTCCAAAAATCATGAGTTCCATAAAATTGTGGACCGTTTGTTCTTCAGCTTTGTTTTTAATCTTAGTACCTGGCATAGATGGAGAGCTCCTATGAATGAATGACTATTGAATGAATTCCTACCACCAACTGTAATACTGGTTGAACGAGAATGCCAGATTTTATGTTCCTCATCTTAATCACAGGATGCAAAAACAATTCATACTTTGCCAGTTTTCTTGTAACAGCAGGCGGCATGGTATATTGAAAGAATGTGGACTTGAGCACCAGACCAACCTGAGATCAAATCTCATCCCGCTAGATGAGCACTTGCGGGCAAATCCCTTAGTCTCTCAGCATCTTAGTTTCCTTGCTTGTGAAGTAGGGATAATTCTTCCTGCATAGTGTTGTGGAGAGCAAGTGAGCTCAGAGAGGCAAAATGTCTAGCATAGCCCTGGGGGGCATGGTAGGCACTTGGTGATAACTGGGACACTTTCCTTCTCCCAACTCCTCTAATCTTTCCATGATATAGGGCTTTTCCCATCAGTCCTTTTGGAATAACATCCTGTTGATCTTTGGCAAGTTTTCTCTTCTGTTGTATTTTTTCTGCCAATATTTTATTTAGGCTAATAGAATCTAAAGAATATTATGACTTTAAAAGTGATTTAACTTATATAGTTTTATCTACCTGTTGGTGATTTCATATTTGACAACTGTGATAGAACAAAAGAGAAAACAATCTACCAGTATTTGGGAGACTTACATTCAAATTCTGGCTCTATCACTATTTAGCTTTGTGATCTCTGAGCCTCTGTTGGCTTAGTTTCTCTGAACCTTCATTTTCTCCTTGAACACCAGGGGTTGGCATTGTATACTGACAAGAACATAGGCTTTACAGTTAAAATTCTGGATGTGCTAATAAGCTGTATAATCTAGGGTAGGCTCTTTCACTTCTCTCTGGTCCCTCAGTGGCCTCCTGAGAATAACACTGTCTATACTGTAGTTCGTCATGAGGATTAGATGAGATAATGTATGACAAGTTCCAGCCTCTCAGCTTTGCACATTGTAAACTTTTAATCAGCAAGTGGCGATAACAGTCCTTCCACTAAATACGATTATGGTTAGTATTAGTAATGCTTGTTTCCCTCGAGATTTGAGAGATTCACCAAGGGAGCATAATTATTATAGCTGAAGAATTTTAGGAAAGACTCAGTAATTTTCTCAGGATCATGTAGGAAGTGATAATGGAATAGTATGCAGCTGTGAAAATAATATAGTCCACTTGATATGCTCACTGTTCAGTCACTTGGATTACTTCCAATTCCTTTATAGATAGCATGACTATAAATGTCCTTGTACATATTATTCCCCAACTTTGGATTGTTGCTTTCAACTTTATTTTCCAAAGTGAATCTTCTAGGTCAAAAGTTATAAACATTTTGCAGCTCTTATTAATATGCTGCCTGATGGTTTGCAGAAAAGTATTTCTAATTGACGTAAGAGCAAATTTCTAAAGTTTTGGTATCATTTAGGTTCGATTCTTGTTTACTGGGTGACTTTGAGCAAATTCACTAGATTTGTTTTTCATCTCTAACATGGGATACAAGTAGCCACCTCACAATATGTGTCAAGTACTTAGTTGGTGCAAAGTATTTACTGCTCAGCCTTCACTGTCTGTCTTGAAGCCATCTGTGCTTCCCCCCCCGCCCCATCACTTGGCCCAGTGCCTCCGAATTGTGTATATTCTACTTTATGCCAATGCATTCTCCCAACTGCATCTTCAGTCTTAACATACACCTACCCACCCCCATCATGTGAACCCTTTTATAACTTAGAGTGCTTCCTCATCTCTGGGGGTAAAGAAGGCCTTTTGAGATCTAACCTTGTTGTCCTCTGCAGCTTCAACTCCCTTTTCTCTTGCTCATTCTCCTGCAGTCATGTTGGATATTTTTCCATTCCCAGAATTTGTCATCCTATCTTTTTCCTCTAGACTTGGAGCTTGCCATTTTGTCTGTTTCTTGGTTTTTAAATTCTCCATTTATACAACTCATCATCCTTAGAAATATTTGTTTTAGGGATTGATGTTCCTGCTACACCTAAGCCTCATGATGGCAGAGCCCACTTACATTCATTCACTGCTGAATTCTTGGGGACCAGCACATAGTGCTCGATAAATCTTTGGGAATGTATAAATAAATATAATAGTAATTTATTAGCAATAGGTATATAATAACTTAATAGCAATAAATACAGGAAAGAAGAATTTTAGGTATAATTTGTTAAAAGCCTTTGTGATTTCAAATTACTCTGTGAACTTAAATATCGAAGTGTTTTCCAAAGACTTTTTAAAAACCTAAATATGTTTTGTAATTTAGATCTTGCCTACTTTTTTTTTTTTTTTAGATCTTGCCTATTTTTTTTCTTATATAATCTTCCATATTAATGAGGGCAAGTCTGAAGAGAAGAGGGCAAATATTTGTAGCAAGCAGAGTTTAGCATCAAGTAGTCTTTCATCTTTGCCAACACTCTTCATCCAAGACCTATAATAGCATTACCTGAACCGTCCAGGAGGCTGGGCAGAGAATCATCTTAACCCAAATTGCAGCAGGACTTAATGACGAAGATGAGCATTCCTAAAAGATTAGATTATGCCTGATACATTTCCTGGCCCTTGAGAACTCCAGCCATTTTGGTTTGCATTTATTTTGTGTTACATCGTTAGCCTCTGCAAGTTCAAAACTGTGCTTTGTTCATTCAGAAGGTGAGTTCATTTTTCTACTCATCTATTCAAACAGTTGTTGAACTCTACTGTAGTCAAAGCTCTGATTAGGCAGAGCTTTCCTCACTCAGTAGGAAGAGGAGCATTTATTACTTTGAGTTTTGGGGACTGGGAAGGTTATATGGTCCAGTCCACAGGCACGTGGCTTAGCCAGGCACCGTTGTTGGTGATGGGCATTTGGTCCTTAGCAAGTGCAGGGTGCGCTGATCCTAGCTGGGTTTTGTGGGTGGGCTGAGGCACTTAAACTTTGGGTTCCACTTGGATTGGTGCTGTAGGTGAGGCTGAGGAAGCTGTTGATCTTTTTAGTCATTTGGGGTGGACTAGCATTTGCTGCTTTTATGTGTTTTAGCCAAAGCTGCTGGCCAGGACTTTGTATTGCAAAAGTGAAAATGTTTCGAGACTGCTGTTGTGTGAGGTTCCTCCTTGAAATTGTGTGAATTAGGCCAAGGTAGGAAGTGAGAAATTGGCTTTACCACATTCAGTTAATTTTATTCCAGGCCAAAGGAAGGCCCTGGAGGGATGAATCTTATGTAATTGTGTACTTTCTCTAAGATTTTTATAGACCACCGGTCATACAACCAACCTCAACTGACCCACCACAAGCAGACCAAGAAAGCATCCTCTCTGCAGAGAGACTTGGTCTCAAGGTCAAGCAGCTGAAGGATCAGAGCTATACAGCCTAGGGGGAGAGAAGCATTACTTTAATACTTAAACAGAAGTTCCTCCATACCAAAACATGAATTATGTTTGCTCTGGATCTGTTGATTTCTCTAAGTTCAGGCCATTGGATCCTAGAACTGTGGCTTCACCTATAGAAGAGTTGTAGATTTTATTATGAAAAAATCAAAAGGAATGGGAGCCTCCTTAGTTAAGAAGTATATACTGTGTTCTTGATTTTAGATAGGAAAATGAGTCCATGAAATAATTGTAAATCCAAACATTAAGATGATTACTAAGTAGAGATCAGGTGGTTTTTTTTTTTTTTTTTTTTTTTTTTTCCTTTAAAGGAAATCAAGGAGGAACTAGAGTGGTTTGGAGAATTATTGGCCTTATCAGAAAAGGAGCAGACTGAAAAGACTAAGCCAAGAGAAAGGTTCAGATACATGAGCTATGAAAGGAAAAGGAGATCTTAACCCAGGATGGACAGATATAAAAAGGAAAGGAGATTCACTCTAGTAGTACTATTTAGAAAGGGTAATGAGCTTATAGAAATACAGCAAAAGAGCTGAACTTTTTTCACCAAAAAATCCAGGAGATTGCAAAGTGCCCCTCTAAAGATTTAGCTAGAGCTTGAAGTAGGAATTGCTGGAAACTTGCATCATGTGTATGCATCAAGATTTTGGCCAGTAGAGGTTGAAATGCAAGGGACTTTCTTTTCACTGTAGAGCCTGGCAAGTGTTTACATGTGGCAACTTCTTCTATGTATGAAGTGTTTTTCTGTCCCACTGGCTTGTGGTGATGGTCCTGGGGTGGCAATACCAACCAGTAACAAAATTTGCATTTAAGAGGGAAAGCCCTGAGATATCAACGTAAAATACTGAAGAGTTTATGGAGTTTCAAGGTGATGAATTGCTGTCATTGGCCAAGCAGGTATCACCTGTGCCCTGAAAGCTCGGGCCCAGGTTCATCATGGAGGTAGACTTGCAAGGGGAGGCCTGGGAAAGATGGGGTGCATTCCAGGTTAGGTGATGCCTGGTGGGAATAACGTCCTGGCTGGGATTATCTAACTCGGGAAGCTAGCTGTTCATTTCCACCCAACTATGATCGCTCTGAGGTGGAAGAGAAGGAAGGGGAGCCTCAGTCTTTCTCAAAAGAAATTTGGATTGGCGGAGACAAATTAAATGTGAAGGGTTAAGCCCAACTTCTGGCAAAAGAAAGGTACTGAGGACCTGGTCCTAAAAACGCACAGGAATTGTGTGTCTGGAGTTGTCCATGCAGAGGTGTAGGTCCTCCCATGCCACCAGGGACATGGGCTTCAGGAACAGATCTGGAATCTGCTTGTTCAGAAAGAACAAATGTGAGGACGAAAGGATAGTCTTCCTTTAGAAGGCCGTCCTCGCAGCCCGCAGCAAGTACACAGAAAAGGCGGTTGCAACACATGGTGTGGCCCAAGACTAAAAATTCCTGCTTCTGAAAGATTGTGGAAATGCTGAATCTACTAGGCAGAGTGCACATGCAGCACCTGAGTGCCAGGAACACGGGGCTCAGGGAGGAGCTGGAAGATCGGAAGATTTGAACATGCAGGTGTGGAAAGAAAGATTCCCTAGTTAGGGCGTGAGCGGACTGGGGCTGCCGTCATTGCAAACTAATAAATCTGGAAGAAGGCCGTGAAACCTCAGTGCCACTCTTTGAGAGAGAAGACACTGTGCATTGTTGGATTGTCCCTCTAGCGTGTAAGTGCACAGGGCCAAAATTAACCTGCTTGGAGGTGTCCCCTAGCTGAGGTTTGTGTTTCTTTGTTTGTTGTTGTTGTTTTTTTGGTGGCAAAATATAAGTGACATCAAACTTACCATTTTTACCATTTCACTGTACAGTTCTGTGGTATTGAACATATTCACATTGTTGTGCAACCATAACCACCGTCCATCCTCAGAACTTTTTCTTCTTCCCTGATTGAAACTCCTCTGTACCCATTACAGAGTAACCCCCCCCAACCCCCCAGCCCCTGGCAACTACCATTTATTTTCTGCCTCTCTGAATTTGACTATTCTGAGTCCCTCATGTAAGTAGAATCATACAATGTTTGTACTTCTGTGATAGGCTGGTTTCACTTAGCATGATATCCTTAAAATCCATCCATGCTATAGCATTTCCTTCTTTTTTAAGGCTAAGTAATAATCCATTGTGTATATACCACATTTTGTTTATCCATTCATCTATCAATGGATAGTTGTCCCCTTGGCATAGTATTATGGGCATCCTGGCAAAAGTTCATGCTCTTTTTTGTTGACCCTCCATCTCTTAGATGCCCTGGAGTTTTTTTTTTTTTTTTTTTAAAGACTTTTTTTGAGAGGGGGAGAGAGATAGAGAGGGAATACAAGCAAGGGGAGTGGGAGAGGGAGAAGTAGGCTTCCCCGCTGAGCAGGGAGCCCCATGCAGGGATCGATCCCAGGACCCTGGGATCATGACCTGAGCCGAAGGCAGAAGCTTAATGACTTACCCTCCCAGGCTCCCTGGAGTTTCTACCAGTGTCTTTGGAAAAATATACGTGGGTCTTGATTTTTGCCAAGTTCCAGAAGGGCTTTTGCTTGAGGTGGTGCTCCAAGGCCTGAGGATTGACTTTTCTTTTCAATTTGATACGTGGGGGACCAGTGACCTGTGTCTCCTTAGAAGTGGGGACATATCAAAAAGGAGATAAAGCTGAATCAGTATCAGAGGTCCCAAAGGGACTACATTCTCTGATAGCTTGAAGCTGCCCCAAAACAACCCAAACAATGCAAACCCCTGCCACATTATCTAGGCATCAAGAACTCCTCCTGGTGGGAGTGGACAGAATGGGAAATTTGGGAGGACGAATTTGGCCTTTAATACGGTTGGACTTTGTATTTGGATACCTCTTACGTCCTCTGTCTCGCCTCTTATTCTAGCCACAGGTGCAGTGGCCAGTTCTGTGCAGGCTTCCATGAACTTCACAGGTGCACCTGGAGGGTACCTTGCCTGGGGACACTCTGTACCTCTGCCTTTTTATTCTGGGCTCCTTACTCTGGGGTCCTTGGAACTTGTTGGACATGTATGTGCAACTGGAAAGTGTTGAGTCAACAGGGGGTTGGCTGCATTTGACCAACGGGGGATGGGAAGAGCGGGGTAAATTCCCCCTTTTCATCCAGAGAGGACAGCTTAGAGGCATTCTTCATTGGGTTCCTTAGGAGGCTGAACGGTCTTGAGCATCGGTCTCAATAATGGTCAGCTGAGGAATGTATCCTTGTATTTTCCTTCCCTTCTTCCCCATCTCCATCCCCTTGCTCCCTCACTCCTGCTCTAAGATCACTTCCCAAACTACATATCTCCATGCAAGCTTTTTGTTTCCTACCCGCTTCCCTGGGAAACTCAGACCAAGGCGGACTGTCTGTGTGTATGTGTGTGTGTGTGTAAGATAATTCAAGGTCGGAATTTAATTCCTTTGGGATTTAACATCTGTGCACTTAAACTTGCAAGGGGATTTAATTTTTGGACTTACTGAGAAATTCAGACTGAAACGTTTATATTTAAATTTGGGAGTTCGCTATTGCATTTTATTTTTTAGTTAGATTAGTATTGTAATTAAACTCATTTCAGAACCCCAGGTAACCCATGTTGAACAACATGGCCGGGCATAGTTTAGAATCAGAATAGAGTGGATTTCAACTTGGGATTCAGCATGGCCTTAGCATTATTTTATCTGATAGTTGTTTCTGATCTTTTTTAGAACCTTCCCCTTCTCCTGTGATCCTGAGAGACTACCCAAAGGACAGTGGTTGGCATTGGGAAGTGGGGATGGGGCTGCTCTAGGGGACTGATCTTTTTCCCCTTTGAGGTACAGCCACAGCTCTGGTAGCCCAGAAGTCTAATGAGTAAGGAAAAAAATTCAAGGGAATGTTAAGGAGAATATTAATCTTTTCACAAGGAGGGACTTCCATTTGAGCAACATCTCTGGCTTTTCATTCATTTTTCTCCAGTAGGTGAATAATTTACCTGATTTGTAATCTCTTTGGGATCAGAAGTTGGGCCTGTGTGACAGCCCTCTATGGGCCTCTCTTTCAGAGCTACATGCCTGCAGAGAAGATACATTCTGGTCTATTCTCTACCATTAAGGTCAGTTATGGAGCAGGTTCTGCCCCCTGGGGGTGTTCTTCAATTGTAGGAGTGGTATTAGTAAGCTCATTTGGCTACACACGTAAGCCCTTTCTCCTAATAAATTTTTAAGAATAAAAAGCTGACATTTTAAAATCTCTATCTGACTCAGATATCATTTGGTTTTAAAGTCAGATGGAGAAAAGGAGTAATATTCATTGGATCCCATAAGTTCTCAATGTTTGAGCACTTGAGGCTAAAAGGCTAAGGGGCATTCGTGTGGTGTCATTGTGGTAGGGACATTTAAGCCAAGTTTTGAAATTATAAAAATGGAAGTGATTGGTGTCTGGGGAGGAAGGTCCTTTTAGGAAGAATGAATGTGCCCATATATATTTAAAATGTATATGTGATGTAATATAGTGAGTGTAATTGATTCAGGAAAACAAAGGGATGCCAAACTATCCATACTTCCCTCCTCCCTGTTGGTGGTGTTTTTGTTTTGTTTTGAGAGGGAGCTGATTAACGTGGTAATTAGCTTATTTATTTTGACTACTCAGTGTTAAAATAGCAATTTCACTTGCAGTTTTGCTGAGAGCATGCTAAAGGAAACTAATGTTACACAAGGGACAAAACTTTTATCTTCCTTTCTCATTTTTCTCTTGTTCTGTGCATCCTGACTGAATACCCAGTGTGTTGGGCACTCCTGAGGTCAGCAAAGCTACAAGCCTATGGGACATGTGAAGATATTTGAGCACATGATGGGTTCAGTGCTATGAGATAATAGCACACAAATGCTCTGGGCTTATCTAAACAGGAAACATGGAAGAAAAGAACAGCTGTTTCTGGACTGGGCACATCCTCAGGCTGGAACTCACCACTTGAAGTGCAAGAATTACTCTTCCCTCCATGCCTACTTCCTCTTCTTTCTCCTATTCCTTCCCTTTCCTAATCATACCCCTACTTCTGCAGGGGACAGCTGTTTCCATCTGGGAATTCCCTCTGTCCCCAACTATCCCCAGTGTCCTCCTAGGCTCCCCTGTCTAAGAATCCAGATCCCTGAGGGCCTCTTGCCTCTGGCCCTTCTGTTCCTATCTGGCAGCTCCTTCCCTCCTCAGCCTTCCTTGGGCCGGGGTTCCCTGGGCCCTGTGCCTGAAGGGTAGAGGGGAGAGACATCATTTCAAGTTGGTTAGCTGGTCTTGTGGTTCAGGGATCTTTTTCTTTAGAATCATTGTTTCCTCATTTGCATTCTCCTTACCCCCTCTTCAAACCTGTTCATCTTCCTCAAACCTGTTCATACTTGAGGGGTCCAGGATGGTTATAGCCCACAAGTGCCCTCTCCCTGGCTTCCCATGAGGGTTAGGACGTAGGTCCACCTCAGACATGCTAGGAGACTGCAGTCATTCTCAGGTGTGATAAGAGTGCATTTTATGATGTTGAAAAGGTGAAGGCAAAATTATTTCACCTTTCAAAAAAAAAAACCAAAAAAACAAAAAGGCTGCCAGCCCAAGAGCTTGATCACCTTAGCCTTGTTTATGTGGGAAAATGTATTCTAAATTCCAAAGACTAGAAATCTTGATTACACTCAAATTTTTTTTTTTGTTTTTTTTTGGTTAAAGGTAAGAATATAATACCCATGTTCTATTAATGATGGGGACTATAAGCCTCATCCAGAGTCTTTTAACATTTTATGAAGTTGATGGATCTGCCTCTGAAAACCTTATGACCTTTAAGAGCTTTCTTGGCCATAATGTTTGTAAGTAGGGTAATGATATATTTTCTTAAGCACTGTGTTAACATAGTGGTTGGGAGGTAAACAGCCAAGAAACAGTTGTAGGCATTCCCTACTCTTTGCATTCAACATACATTTGTTGTATGTTGTATGTTACACAATTGGTATCCTCTCCCATTTAAGTTTAAGAATTACATGGTCCTTGTCCTCGAAGCCATAGAGTACAGCAGGAAGGAAATGACATACTGGTATCTGGCAGGCAGAGATGGAAGTTTGGTTTGAAGAAGAACTTTTGTGCTGATGTTTATAGCTGCTGCAGTCACTAGCCACGCTCGTGCAGAGGCCGGGGCATTCGTGCCCCAGTCATTGTGGAAGGAACCAATTCGTCATGTGCTGGTTTCATCCCTGCTTCTCTAACACCTCAGTGGTAGTGGTGCTTTTGGGTAGATAATCACATATATTTTGTGATCTGTCTTTCAAATCCTCAAATACTGTGATTTTTTTTTTTTTTTTTTTTGTGGGTTCCATGTGCATTATTAACACAGTGATGGTACGAATGATGGAGCTTTTCTCCCCAGGGCGGGTGGAGGTGGTGCTTTGTGTATAGACTGTCTCCCTTGCTTGGCATCCTTTACCCATGTGTTTGTAAGGTGTGGCCATCCGAGTAACCACCGTGGTCCTCCCGTTGTGCACAGTCTTTGGAAATCTGACGGGTAGCATTAAGAAGGCAGCAAAAAGGTGCACTCAGGTGTCCTTTTTAGTGAACGACCGTGTATGAAATCACAAGATCAGCCGGGGAAGAAGCGGTCTGTGATGTAGATTTATCTTCTCTGGTATGGATGGCGTGTAAGCCCATAAATTCCAACCTGGAAAGGAAGTGCAGGGAAGTCTGCTCTCGAGACGTCCTTATTCTCCCAATGATTTCTTTGGCATCCTTGGCAGTACTTGGCTTTCTTTCATCCAGCATTCTTCTCCAACTTGAAATTCAGGCTTAGTGCAATAAGCCACAGTCAGGTTTGTGGGTACTCCAGGAGGCGAGCTGTGACTCATTCATGACTCACTTCGCCAGCTTGGGTTTCCTTACAGTCAATTATTCAAATGAATGAAACAACCAAAAGCACAAGCTGCAAAGTAAAGCTAATGAAAGGATAGTGATTCGTGTAGTGTCACTGCTGTTTCTCTAGATGGGCCTATTTTTAAAATTTTTTATTTTTTTAAAAGATTTTATTTATTTGACCGAGAGAGACACAGCGAGAGAGGGAACACAAGCAGGGGGAGTGGGAGAGGGAGAACCAGGCTTCCCACCAAGCAGGGAGCCCAATGCAGGGCTCGATCCCAGGACCCTGGGATCATGACCCAAGCGGAAGGCAGATGCTTAACAACTGAGCCACCCAGGCGCCCCCAGCCTTTTCCCTTCTTAATTATAATGTAAATTTTGTTCTAATACCCAGTGTAAGTCCTATCCCACAATGTGGAATTAAGTCCTAAACTATTTTCTACTTTTATTTACCATTTCTTCTCAGCCCATAACTTAGTTAGAAATGTGTTTGGAAGTTTTCAAATGAATATGTTTTATATATTATCTTCTTGTTAATTTCTAGTTTAACTGCATTATGCTCAGAGCATGAAATTTATGTGATAGATTCTTTCAAATTCGTTGAGATTAGCTTTATTGGCTTATAGCATGTGGTCAAATTTTTCAAGTGCTTAATGAATGCTTTAAAAGAATTTGAACTGTTTAGTTGCTAGGTGCAGTATTCTATATGTCTATTAAATCAATGTTTTTCACTTTTTTTTTTTTTAAGATTTTATTTATTTTTTTTTTGACAGAGAGAGAGAGCACAAGCAGGGGGAGTGGGAGAGGGAGAAGCAGGCTTTCCGCCGAGCGGAGAGCCCGACGTGGGGCTCGATCCCAGGACCCTGGGATCATGACCTGAGCCGAAGGCAGTCGCTCAACCGACTGAGCCACCCAGGCGCCTCTAAAATTTTTTATTTTTAATTTATATTTATTTTCATATGAGCCTGTTTTTAAAATACTGTAAGAAAAATTTGTTAGTGTTAGAATTTAGAACTCTTGTTTGTAGTCTAAAAATCAGACCAGGAATCTGATTTACCTTTTTGGTTCTACTCTAATCCTATTCTTGTTCTAATCTTATGCACAACCTACTCATATATTAAATACAGAATTTTTCATTGATCAGATGGAGTTTCTTCACACTTAAGTCCTAGAGGTTTTCTAGTTAGTATTGTAAGAGAAGTTGGATTAAGGCATTGGTTGATTATTCAAGTTATTTTCTGAGTTACTTTCCAAGTTTTTTTTTTTTTTTATTGGTATACTTTCAGAATACTTTAGCAATTCACATTTTAAAATTATTCTTCAAATCTAGGAACTTTAATTATGCCCTTCACTAATTCCTCCCCACCCCCATCATAGAATTCTGTTCCAAAAGGGCATAAATATGCCCTCATCTCTCACATATTTAAAAAACAAAACACTTCATCTTTTTCATCTTCAAGTTTAGCAAGCCGTGGAATTCGGATACTTTTACCTTCTTGCTGTCAGTACTTCTCTGCTGTTGCTGAAGTTCTGAGCCTTATTTTTTTTATTCTCACATGGTGTTCCTGCCTCTTGGTTTTCCACACTCTGGATGGAATGGATTTTTTCCTAAAGCCTTTGTTTGCTTGCTTGTTTTTTGATACTTCTTGAGAGAAATAGTTCAGTGTCCTCAGGATAAAATCCAACATATTTAACTCTTCAAAGCCCTGTCCACATTATTGGCTTCATCACTTGCCTCTCTTCCATTAGCTATGGCCTGAATAGGCTGTGTCTTCTTTCATCTCTTTGCCATTGTGTATGCTATTCTTTATAACAGGAGCACCTTCCCCTTCAGATTTGTTGGTTAACTCCCAAATGTCTTTGGAACTCAGCACCGGTGATTACCTTGGTTGATGGCTGCTGTGTCATGGCTGTTCACGGAGCATCTCTTCTTTGTCACAGCAGGTCCCCCCCCCCCCACCCTACTGTCCCTGCCTGTCCATAGTTGGACTCTGAACTTCTTCAGGGCACAGGTAGATGGTTTCTTCTTTCTGTAACTGCACTGAAGGAGTTAATGCATGAATGAAATGCTTGCTCTCATTGTTGTGATGTGGAAACTTATTTCTGATTTCCAGACTGAGGGCCAACTTTGTGTATTGGGTTAGACCCTTCTCTCTCTCTCTCTCTTTTTTTTTTTTTTTTTTGCTTCTCCTGGACTATTTTGCTGCCCCTGAGTTGTAGGAGAGACTACTGTGGTCTCTACATTGTGGTTGATGTTACTGCTCCTCTTGACTCCTGTAGAATTATGAGTTTATCTCTTTTATAAACCTCGTTATTCTGAGTTTTAGTTGCTGCTTTAAGTGTAAACTCTGTTTTTTTTTTTGTTTATTTTTTTTTTAAAGATTTTATTTATTTATTTGGCAGAGAGAGACACAGTGAGAGAGGGAACACAAGCCGGGGGAGCGGGAGAGGGAGAAGCAGGCTTCCCGCCGATCAGGGAGCCTGATGCAGGGCTCCATTCCAAGACCCTGGGATCATGACCTGAGCCAAAGGCAGACGCTTAACGACTGAGCCACCCAGGCGCCCCTAAACTCTGTTGTTCTAGTTTGTTTTTTTTTTTTTTCCCTTAAGAGGAGCTCAGTGTATGTTGAATAGAATGGAATAAATCCTGTTTGACTTAATTACTTCAAAAACTATAGGGAACAGGAATTGTGTGGCTGTTATTGCCTAAGGAGAAACCTTAGGAATTTATCTTAAAAGTACAGTCCTACCAACATTCTCATTGGCAAATTGGCTGATACAAATATTTGCTAACTATGACCTGTCTTCCTCAATTAGTTTACTCCATGAGATGTGAATATATTGTATGGAGGAAAGTGATGGAGGAAATTTAGAGGCTATTCTTACTAGTGTGTGATGGGTTCTTAGACAAACTAAGTACCTTGGGAGATTTTTCTTGCCCTCCTATAGTCTATTCAGAGCTATATATACTCTTATAGTTAGATGGTTTTTTTTTTTTAATATTTTATTTGAGAGAGTGAGTGTGTGAGCATGAGTGGTGGTTGGGAGTGGGGGAAAGAGGGAAGGGCAGAGGGAGAGGGAGAAGCAGACTCGCCGCTGAGCAAGGGCCCCACATGGGGCTGATCTGATCCCAGGACTCTGAGATCATGAGCTGAAGGCAGATGCTTAACCCACTGAGCCACCCAGGCACCCCTTCTCATAGTTATTTTTTATTTTTGTTTTGAATTTTTCTTGTGCTTTTTCTCATTTGCCTTGGTGCACAGCTATATTTTGTTCAGCGTATGCTTTTCTCTTAATAGCATCCTAGTGACTTACTAAATCCCCCAGAGTGTACGTATTCAAATTTTCTGAATGTGATATTTGGAAATGCTAAAAAAAAAAAATGTAATTAAAATTGAAGGGGTTTTCACCATAACTTGTTTTTGGGACACAAATTTTTATTTCTAGAGACTTTTTTGATGTGCAAAATGGATACAGCTTTTAACTGAGCTGTTTTTGACCTTTTGGTTAAAACTATGCTTGAATTAGGAGTCCTTCCTCCTGGGGACACATCTTTGCCTGGAATAATTAGAGATTAAAGAATCATTACTAGGATTCAGTAGTTATGGCTCAAAAATAATTTAACATATGAAAGATGGCTCAGCCAAATAATTCCACATATGTGGCTCAAAATATAATCCCACACATGAAAGATGCACACAGAATCTGTTTATTTTTGTTTATGTTTTTATAGGAGAAAGAAAGGCAAAATATTCTGCTCTAAGAGTTGTGGTCCAGATCCACATTTTTCAGGGTTCTTTCTTAGCAGCTAAAGAATTTATGATTCCAAGCTAAAGAGAGGTGTATCTGTTTCTTGTCCTAGAGATGACACCCAGAGAAGTCTGGAGTTCTGCAATATTTATATCTATTCATTTCATAAAATAACTTTAGAGAGTTTATTCTTACTACTTTTAAAAGGATATCAATATTTTAAAAATGCAATAAACCATAGAGCTGTTATAGTCCCAAGATAAGCATATGAAGCTCTTCCAAATTTTCTTGAATAAATCTAAATTTCTTGGCTTGGAATTAAGAAATAGAGACTTCTGAGCATGGTCATAAGGATAATGTCAATAATCATCTTGTATTCATTGTTCACACAAGGCAGTCCTGAGACCAGTGGTACTGTTCACCTATTTTAATCTGATCACTTTGGTGGGCCAAGCTTCTGCTGAAGGCCAAAGAAGAAAATGGAGCGTATGCCCTCCTCTTACTTGTGACTGCAGGAACATTGCTTTATCTAGAGATTGTATGCTTTATTTTTTTTCCTGCATTTTTCAACTAATGAGATTCACATTTTGTTTCAATTAAAATTTAAAGCATTTGCAAATGCAATTACAAGAAAAGGGTATATGAGCCTTAACTTTTCCCCCTTCCTCTTATAATCTCTAAACTTGGAAGTGAGCTCATTAATGTTGATCGACTCTGAGGACATTTGTCTTCATAATTTGAAATGAGCAGATTTTAAAGAACAGTGGGGTCCGAGATATCTTTTGCTGATGAAGGTAGAGGAGTATAAGCAGTTTCTGGACAGAGATGTTCTTTTTTAGTGAAAAACCACCACCATGCTGCCACCGACAAAATGCAACTTCTTAAAGCTCTCTCAAATAGGGGTACTGTAAAGGAACAAGACAACAAGGAACACCTCCCCCTTCCCTTCCCCCAAACTAAACAATCTTGAAAGAGACTGTTTTCATCTAAGCCTCAAAATATTAAGAGGTCATAGATACATTCACACACTTTTTATTTTGTTACAGGCTTTTCACACAGGCAAATTCTATTCTTGTAGGGATGTGTTCCTCAACACCAGGGTAGGTATTCGTTTCCCTTTGGTGCTCTAACAAGTGACTACCAACTTAGTGGCTTCAAACAACCCAAGTTACCTTACTGTTCTGGAGTCTGGAAGTCCAAAAGCCATTTCCCTGGGCTAAAGGCAAGGTGTTGGCAGGGCTAGCTCCTTCTGGAGGCCTGAGGGCAGAGACCATTGCCTGGCCTTCTTTAGCTTCTAGCGGCCTCCACATTCTTCGCCCTGGGGCCCTGCCTCCATTTCCCCAGCATATCACTTCCATCTCTGCTTGGTCTTCACATAGCTTCTGTGCTCAGATTCACTTCACCTCCCATTCTGTAGGGACACTTGTGATTGCGTTGAGGACCCACCCAAATGATCCAGGATGATCTGACCATCTCAAGATCCTTTGATCTAATCTTGTCTGCAAAGTCCTTTCCCCATACAGTCCTGTCCACAGGTCCTAGGAATTAGGATGTGGGTGTCTTGTGTGCCTTTAGTCAGCCCCACCACAGAATACTCGACAAGGGCTTCATGCCGTAGTCCCTGCGGAGCTGGGTTCCCCAGATTCTACTTCATAGTTGCTGGTTTTGTTCCTTTCAAATCACCTCAAGTCTGATATGGCTCTGCATGCTTTTTAAAGGTTCTGTCCATGCAAATTATACCCTTCCTTTCTGTCTCCCTTCCTCCCAGACAGAGGACTCCTGCCAGCTCCTCTGACTGCTACCCAGCTCACCAAATCAATCTCTTCAGTCTCTTCTGCCCCCTATACAGTATCATTTGCCTTGAACCCCCAGAAGTTACATGTGAATATCCATTTTGGCACTTGTATAGTCTGTCTAGTACTACAATTTTCATGCCTTTTGTTAGCTGTTATGATGAGTTAAAGTTGTCACTGGTATATGAAATAATGGCAGGTGGAGGAAACCGGTTGACATGGTCAAGGGTGTGGGCATCAAGGTTGCCTCTACCTTTTGGTCTTTATCTTTTGTAAATAGTGCTGTTATGGACATGGGTGTGCAACCTCAATGTTAAAGTATAATGTTTGTGCACTTTTCTGTATCTAAGTGTATAGCTCACCGAATTGTCACGAACTGACTCACGTATGTAATTAGCATAGGCCATTACCAGCACCCCAGAATCCCACTTTTGTCCCTTTCCCATTCCTCAGAGGCACTCCTGTCTTGATCTTTAGCTCTACAGATGAGTTTTGCTTGTCATTTTATACTTTATATAAATGGAACCACACAGAATGTACTCTTTTGTGTCTGGCATCTTTTGCCCAATATTATGCTCTGAGGTTTATCCACATTGTTTCTTGGAGTGCTGTTTTTTTAATCTTATGAATAGATCACAATTCTTCTTCCAATTTTTGGCGTTATGCGTAGTGCTGCTTTGAATATCCTGTACATATATTTTGGTGGACATATTTACTCATTTCTGTTGGGTATAGAATTAGGAATGGCTGTGTCCTACAACTCTACATGTATTATTATCCCACCTAGCATTTGCCAGATTCTCCAATTACTCTCCTCAATTTCTTTGCATCCTTCAGTGTTATTTATAAGATGGGTCCTATCCCATCTGCCCTCCACCCAACCCTTAGAATCTGTGAAGAAGCCAGACAAGCAGTTTCACCATAGCCTCAACTTTCTGAATAGGTATGAAGGAACTATTTATAGCTGCTGTCAATGAAGTGAAGAAGGTACTTATATATGTAGCTTTTTACAGCTTCTTAAATTTTTTTTTTTTTTAGTGTATATTGTACTTGCATGATCAGAAATTCAAAGGTCATAGATATTTTTGGTGATGATTTGCTGGGAAGTTGGCAAAAGTTGAGAGAGAACAAGGAAACAGTATTTCCTTTTTGCTGACATGGGAACTTTTATGCCATTAGAGGCCTGTTAGCCATCCAGAAAATCAAAGTATTTCTTAAAAATTTTTGTAGGTTAATAGTTTTTGTCATAATATTAACTGGAAGGTAAAATTGATTATCAAGTTGATTGAATATCACTTAGTAACAGTCAAAATTCTTTATGTGGTGAGAATTTTTAACCATTCATTTGTTATTTAGTTATGGGTATTAAGTCCTGGAAAAGGAATGATAAAATGTATTTTATTTTTTATTTTTATTTTTTTTTTAAAAAGATTTTATTTGACAGAGAGACAGCGAGAGGGAACACAAGCAGGGGGAGTGGGAGAGGGAGAAGCAGGCTTCCTGCTGAGCAGGGAGCCCAATGCAGGGTTCGATCCCAGGACCCTGGGATCATGACCTGAGCCACAGGCAGATGCCCAATGACTGAGCCACCCAGGCGCCCCTTTTTTCTTACTTTTAAAAACAAAATTGATAGTGACACTTAGGAAATCACTATATTCGAGGCCATATTGTAAGAACAAAACTTAGGCTAATATATTTAATTATATACAAGGTAACTTGTATAGGTATATATCCATATAAATCTTTAAAAAGTGAAAGACACAACATAAATCTCAGAGTGTGCTTAGCATATTGTGATTTCTTTTAGGTAATACACTTTCAGTTCTTAGTTTGGTAAAATTTGCCTGAAAATATCCCTTCATGTCCTACTGCCTGGGTAAATAGCTATTTTTTTTTCCCCCTGGATTCTAAGAGAAAAAGAAAAGACATTAATTTCTGCTCCCATAGAATTGTTTTTTTTTGGCAGTTAGATATAGAAGTATGGATTATGATACAACTTCTGACAACCTTTTTTTTTTTTTTTTTTTTTTTTAAGATTTATTAGAGAGTTGAGAGAGTCAGGGGAGAGACTCTTCAAGCAGACTCCATGCTGAGCATAGAGCCCGACACATGGGGGCTTGATCCCACAAGCAATGAGATGACCTGAGCTGAAACCACGAGTGGGATGCTTAACCGACTGAGCCACCCAGGTACCCCCAACAACCCTTCTCAGAAGAACTTAGTGTCTCTTCTGTGGGGTCATATTTGTGAGGCAGGGGAAGGCTGGCTTACACACACAAAGCTAAGACATGAAGTAACTAGGTTATGGTTTTCCTCTGCTAGCTAGTGTTGTAGCAAGGAACAGCGCTAATATTTCTAATTTCTTATACTTTTAATACCTTCTTACTGTTTTCAGATTTAAAAAATCAAAACTATATATACAATGCCTTCCTATTTGCAAATTCTTCTAGAATGTTAGAGTAGATAATTTTACTTTAGAGACTAAATATTTGGAGGATTAAAAAAGGTCATTGTATGTGTTAACAGAACAGTTACCATCATAATTTCCATTTAAGATTTTTTTTTTCACCTGGGTGCTTTGAAATTAGGGAATGTATTCCTAAGGGATGACTGGTTACAGTGTGATGACTCAGTTGTCAGGTCCTATGTTTGAATAGAATGAACTTCTGTACCACCTTCTAGAACTTTGTTGGTGCCAGATCTTATGTATAGTTCTGGGATTTAGTTTTTTAGGCAAACGTTCTGTTTTTAAAAAGATTTTATTCATTTGAGAGCGAGAGCGAGAGAGAGAGCACCCTCGAGAGCACAAACAGTGGGGAGAGGGAGAAGCCGACTCCCTGCTGAGCCAGGAGCCTGATGCGGGGCTGCATCCCAGGATCTGGAGATCATGACCTGCACTGAAGACAGATGCTTAACCATCTGAGCCACCCAGGCACCCCTAGGCAAACATTCTTGCAGGTGATTTCTGTTTTTTTTTTTTTTTTTTTAATCACCTATGGCCCTCTTAAAACTTAGAGGCGGGGTGGGGGGGATGAGTCATATTTACCCTTCCTAATTCCCTGTCCTTTGCAACATGAGGAAGTGCTGTAGGACAGGCATAAGCAAAGTATTATGGCATGTTTAAGGGAGGTGCATGATGAAGTCTGAAGATTGGAAGTGAGTGTTGATAGGTAGGAATGTGCCTGGTGGACCAGGGCGAAAGAACATGGGCATAAAGGAATGATTTATGGTGTGAAAGCCAGGCTGTGGGACATCTCTGTGGCAGATGGGATTGGAATAACCACACAGGACATGTGTATAAACTTGACATTTTGGGAAATAGGTTGCCATGGAAGGAGTTTAAGCGCAGAATAATACAATTGGAGTTTTGTTCTTGAATAATCATTCAAGGAGCAGTGTGAAGGTGAATTGCAGTAGGGATGTGAACCAGTTGAAAGTTTTATGATGACATCTGGGCAAATTACAATATCAAAAGACAAGCATTTTGTTCATATGTACATAATTCAGTGTAAGCTATTTTGTGAAAAGGTAAATAAAGCTCTTGTCTGTTCTCAGTTAACTTAAAAGCTGGAAGGGAGATGGCTTGTGTGTGTGCTCACGCACACACACACAAATCATAAGGGAACATGTGATCATCACTAAGAGATACAGATGATTTGCTGGAAAATTCAGTGAAGGGAGGATTCCTTCTGACTAGAGGGGAGGGAAATGTTTGTATTTACTTTGCATTCACTATGTAATTTTTAATTTTTTAAAATTTAAAGTAATTTTGCAGTAAAACATACGGGGTAGGTGGGGAACTACTTTATTAGAAGTAGTTTGGAGAGCTCAAACTCTAGTGGGTAGAATTTCTGATTTAAAAATATGTTAGATTATCCAGATATATATACATTTTTAAAGATCATCATAGTTTTCTAATTTTTTTTTTTTTAAAGATTTTATTTATTTAGGGGTGCCTGGGTGGCTCAGTTGGTTAAGCGACTGCCTTCGGCTCAGGTCATGATCCTGGAGTCCCTGGATCGAGTCCCGCATCAGGCTCCCTACTCGGCGGGGAGTCTGCTTCTCCCTCTGACCCTCCCCCCTCTCATGTGCTCTCTCTCTCTCATTCTCTCTGTCTCAAATAAATAAAATCTTTAGAAAAAATGTATGTATTTTGACAGAGAGAGACCTAGCTGAGAGAGGGAATACAAGCAGGGGGAGTGGGAGTCGGAGAAGCAGGCTTCCCGCTGAGCAGGGAGAGAGAGAGACCCAGCTGAGAGAGGGAATACAAGCAGGGGGAGTGGGAGTCAGAGAAGCAGGCTTCCCGCTGAGCAGGGAGCCCCATGCGGGGATCAATCCCAGGACCCGGAGATCATGACCTGAGCCGAAGGCAGATGCTTAACGACTGAGCCACCCAGACACCCCTCATCATAGCTTTTTAAATGAGCAAATGCCCTGTCTCTGCCTTCAAGGCAATAGTTGGTGGACATGTTTACTACCCTTAAATGGTATCAAGTCAGTGTTAATTATTATTTATAGTTGACATTTCTCTTAGGTATTTTGTTTGTTTTTAAAGATCTTATTTATTTGACAGATAAAGAGAGAGCACAAGTAGGCAAGAGGCAGGGAGAGGGAGAAGCAGGCTCCCCGCTGAGCAGGGAGCCCAATGCGGGGCTCGATCCCAGGCCCCTGGGATCATGACCTGAGCCAAAGGCAGCCATTTAACCAACTGAGCCACCCAGGTGCCCCGGTATTTTGTTTGTTTTTAAAATCCTTTTTTACTCATTTTGTGGAGAAGAGTTTTGTGCCTGTTACTTGTCCCAAAATTTTGGTAATGTATGGCCATGTTTATACCCTTGTTGGTAGTGCTAGTGAACTTTTGTGCTTTTTATTTAGCTTTTCAGTTGTTAAATGCACCTTTGTTGGATAAACCCCTTAAATGGTAACATTGTACCATACTGTTCTCATTTTATCACATGCTTTACACTGAGCCTAGTAGTTCAGAGCATCTTGCTACTTCCCCTCTCCCCAAGTTACAGATCTTGAAGTTTTCACACAAAGTGTTCTGCAGAGAAAGCATGGCTGTTTCCTGTCTGGTTTAAATCTAAAACTAAAGAATTGCAACTGTTTCTATAATATGGAGATAAATGGAAAGAAGACCAGGTATTAATAAAGGAAAGATTATCACTGATCCCTCCCACCCCCAGCTTTTTTTCAAGTGCTTCAAGGAATTCTTAAATAAGAAAGTTATCTTAACTGATGGCAAGCAGTGATAATTTCTTCCCTCACTGATTTTTTTTTTCCTTCTATTTTTATATATCAAATACTTAAGTTTTCTGAGCTGTGTTTCTGGGACATTGATTCTGCTTCTCTTAATTTTGTTTTTGTTAAGGCACTACTTGGTTTGTTGTGGTTTTATAAGATGGTTTAAATGTTAAATTGTATAACATTTATGGAAAAAACAGTCGATGTATCTTTGTATAAACATGTTAGTATTTACAAATTGAAACCACAATGAGATACCACCTCACACCAGTCAGAATGGCTAAAATTAACAAGTCAGGAAACAACATATGTTGGTGAGGATGTGGAGAAAGGGGAACCCTCTTACACTGTTGGTGGGAATGCAAGCTGGTGCAGCCACTCTGGAAAACAGTATGGAGGTTCCTCAAAAAGTTGAAAATAGAGCTACCCTATGACCCAGGGTAGCTCTATTGCACTACTAAGTATTTATCCCCATAGATAGTGATGTGGTGAAAAGAAGGGACACGTGCACCCCAGTGTTTATAGCAGCAACACAATAGCCAAACTGTGGAAAGAGCCAAGGTGCCCTTCAACAAATGAATGGTTAAAGATGTGATATATACACACATATATACAATAGAATATTATGCAGCCATCAAAAATATGAAATCTTGCCATTTGCAGCGACATGGATGGAACTGGAGGAGATTATGCTAAGTGAAGTAAGTCAAGCAAAGAAAGACAAGTATCATATGGTTTCACTCATATGTGGAACATAAGGAATAGTGCAGAGGACCACAGGGGAAGGGAAGGAAAACTGAATGGATAGAAATCAGAGGGAGACAAAGCATGAGAGACTCTGGGAATCAAACTGAGGGTTACAGAAGGGAGGGGGTTGGGGGGATGGGGTAGTCGGGTGATGGGTTTTAAGGAGGGCACATGCGGTGATGAGCACTGGGTATTATACGCAACTAATGAAGCATTGAACACTACATCAAAAATTAATGATGTACTTTATGCTGGCTAATTGAACATAATAAAAATTTGAAAAATATGTCCGTATTTAACATGTGTAACTGTGATGAAATATAAAGCTTACAAAGTATTTTATAATATTTAGAGGAAATACATGCAAAAGGTTTATATCCCCCTATCCATACATCTATCCAAAATCCAGGTCTGTCAGCTTGGGAAGCCATTTAACTTCCCCTAGAATTGGTTTCTCATCTTTATCATGGAGTTAGAAAAGATTGTTTCTTAGGCTTTTTGTACTTCAAGATGTCTGATTTTCCTAGGATTATAGACAACCTCCCAACTGATATTAAGAGTAGGCTAAAGGATAAACTCTAAAAACTGATCATCCTACATGACAATTTCATTAAAATAGGTTCACTGGAGCCATGTAATAGAATTAGTCTAGATTTGATATGTTTTATATTTCTTTCCTCTAGGAATGAAACCACATGTTTAAATTGAGCTGTGCAATAATAAATTCATGGTGAATTTGATTAAAGCAATAGTTGTATTAAATTTTCTCTACAAAAATATGTTACTGTTCAATACAACTTTAATATCTAAAGGTAGATGTAAGTTTTATTTTTAGGACAAATATACAGTACATTTCAAGACCTTGATTTGTTTTTAGTTTTCTTAAATATAAACTTATAACTGATGACTAATGGTTTATTTTTATGAATTACAACTAAAGTATACACAGGAGAGTAACCGTGATAAACTGTATCTTATTACTATATATCAATAATTTGAGGTATGTGTTTGATATACTGTTTCTTCATTTGGCACATGTAACTAGAAATACTTTAAAGATGTCTCAAAACTATTTTTTACTTTACAGTTTGTTTTCATGGAGTAGCTTTTTTCCTACCAAAATATCCTATTACTTTAATTTAGATATACCTAGTAAGTACTTTTTTTTTTTTTTTTTTTAAAGATTATTTGAGAGACAGAGTGAGCAAGAGAGTACAGGAGCAGGGGCAGAGGGAGAGGGAGAAGCAGACTCCCCCACTGAGCAGAGATGGGGGACTTGGTCCCAGGACTCCAGGATCATGACCTGAGCCAAAGGCAGATGCTTAATCAACTGAGCCACCCAGGCACCCCAACTACTTTTGAAATAGGATGTGCCAAAATATACTTTGTTTGTTCTGCATTATATATCTTTTATTCTCAGTATCCTTATATTAATCCTGGTTTAACAAACTAGGTTTACATTTTTGAAACATAGTATTCACAGAGAGCTAAGGATTTGTCTTTGTCCACTCAGATTTGTAAAGAGATTTGAGCTCCATAGTCCAATTTACCAGATGTGCTGTTATTAAAATCATTGCTACTTGCACTCTGGCTTCTATTTCTATTGCTGTATTGAAATCATGGTGTTTGGGTTTTTCATCTCACTCTGTACTATTTTAGTTTCCAGCCTGGTGTCCTCTTGTTCCTGTGCTGTCTTTCCCATCCCTGTATGTAGAGGTCTCATCAGCTCCCTTTTAGCCAGTCTGTAAGCTACACCAGAGCAGAAACTTTATTTTCCTCCCCAGGTTAGCCTTGTGCTGGGCATAGGAAAGGTTCTTCCCAAATATTTGTTGATTAAATAATTGAATGTTGTCTTACTATCTTTTTTCAGTTAATACCTGGGTTAACTTCAGTTAATCCTAGTCCTAATACGTATTCTACCTTTGATCTTGAACTTCATTCCTGACTGCCTGCTGGACAATTCTCCTTGGCCGTTCTGTAACTCCAAACATAACAAGTCTGAAACTCTGTGTCATTTGTTGTTGTTGTTGTTCTTTTTTTGTTGTTGTTGTTCATTCTTTTGTTCATTCTATCACTTTTTTGTTCATTCTGGTGGGGTTTTATTGGATTTATTTTTTTAATTGAGATATTTATGTATAACATTTTATTAGTTTTAGGTGTACAACATAATAATTTGTATATATTATAAAATCATAACCACAATAAGTTAACATCCATCACCACCACACATAGTTAAAAGTTCTCATCACAAGAAAAATAATTAAGATTTACCCTTTTAGCAACTTTCAAATATACAGTACACTATTGTTAACTATAGTCACCATGCTGTATATTATATCACCAGGGGTTATTTATTTTATAACTGGAAGTTTGTACCTTCTGTTTTGACCATCTTCAACCATTTCACCCATTCCCAACCCTCCACCTCTGGTACCCACCAATCTGTTCTCCGTGTCTGTGTTTTTTGTTTCATATTTTATTACATATATATTTTTAGATTCCACATATAAATGAGATCATACAGTATTTTTCTCTGATTTATTTCACTTAGTGTAATGCCCTCAAGATCCAACCGTGTTGTCACAAATGGCAGAATTTTTTTTTTAAATAGCTGAATAATATTCCATTTTATGTATATATATATACACCACATTTTCTTTATCTGTGATGGACACGTAGGTTGTTTCCGTATCTTGGCTATTGTAGCTAATGCTGCAATAAACATGGGGGCAGATAACTTTCTGAGACAGTGATTAGTTTCCTTCAGATAAACATCCAGAAGTGAAATTGCTGGAACTTATGGTAGTTCTGTTTTTAATTTTTTGAGGAACCTCTATACTGTTTTCCATACTGGCTGCACCAACTTGCATTCTTACAGGGTTCCCAAGGGTTCTCTTTTTCCACATCCTCACCAATACTTGTCATCTCTTATCTTTTGATGATAGTATGAGGTGAGATCTCTGTGGTTTTGATTTGTATTTTCCTGTGATGAGTTCTTTTTAATGTACCTGATGGCCATTTATATGTCATTTTTGGAAAAATGTCCATTCAGTTCCTCTGCCCATTTTTAAGTCGGGTAATTTGTTTTCTATTGAGTTATAAGGGTTCTTTATACATTTTAGATATAAACCCCTTATCAGGTACATGATTTGCAAATATTTTTTTTCCATTCCATAGGTTGCCTTTTCATTTTGTTGGTGGTTTCCCTTGCTGTGTAGAAGCTTTTTAGTTGATGTAGTCCCACTTGCTTATTTTTGCTTTTGTTGCCTTGGCTTTTAATGTCAAATTTAAAAAGTCATCCTCAAGACTGATGTGAAGGGGCTTACCACCTATGTTTTCTTCCAGGCATTGTATGGTTTTAGGTCTTACATTCACGTCTTTAACCCACTTTGAGTTAATTTTTGTGTATGGTGTAAGATAGTGATCCAATTTCCTTCTTTTTGCATGTGGCTGCCCAGTTTTCCTGGTACCATTTGTTGAGGAGACTGTCCTTTCCCCACTGTATATTCTTGGCCCCTTTATCCCAAATTGGCCATATATGCATGGGTTTATTTCTGGGCTCTCTATGAATTTTTTTTTTAATGCCAATACCATACTGTCTTGATTACTATAGCTTTGTAATATATTTCTAAATCAGGAATGGTGTCTCCAGCTTTGTTCTTCTTTCTCAGGATTGCTTTGGCTATTAGGGGTCTCCTGTGGTTCCATACAAGTTTTAGGCTTATTTGTTCTATTTCTGTGAAAAATACCATTGGAATTTTGATAGTGATTGCACTGAATCTGTAGATTGCTCTGAGTAGTATGGACATTCTAGCAATATTCTTCCAATCTACAAGCATGGAATATCTTTCCATTTGTGTCTTCAGTTTCTTTCATCCGTGTCTTATGGTTGAGTGTCTTTCACCTCCTTGGTTAAATTTATTCCTACATACTTTATTCTTTTTGATGCAGCTGTAAATGGGTTTATTTTCTTAATTTCCATTTCTGCTACTTCATTATTAGTGTATAAAAACACAATTTACTTTGGTATGTTTTTTGTATCTTGCAACTTTACTGAATTCATTTATTCTAAAAGCTTTTTGATGGAGTTTTTAGGGTTGCTTTTTATATGCAGTATCATGTCATCTGCAAATAGTGACAGTTTTACTTTTTTAACAATTTGGAGGTCTTTTATTTGTCTTGTCTGATCACTGTGGCTAGGACTTCCAGTACTGTGTTGAATAAAAGTGGTGAGAGTACACATCTTGTCTTGTTCTTGGTCTTAGGGGAAAAGCTTTTAGTTTTTTACCATTGAGTGTGATGTTACCTGTGGGCTTTTTATATATAGCTTTTATCATGTTGAGGTATGTTCCTCTAAATCCACTTTATTTTTGTCAGGAATGGATATTGTATTTTGTTAAATGCTTTTTCTGCATCTGTTGAGATTATACCACTGCTTTTGGATGTAAATGTCTCGTAGGTCCACCTGATTTAACATGTTTCAATGTCTTTCTTGTCTTCTGTCTTTATAGATGGTATCCTCTTTTCTAGTCAATTAGATTTAAAATTGTCTTGGAATTTTAAAAATCTCTGGTACCCCATTATAACTTTATAGCAGTAGTGGTCAGATCAGTAATCTGAGTCAGATCACGGCTAGACTCCTGGTAGTTAATTTTTTTTTTTTTCAATCTTAATTTCCTAATCAGAAAATTCCTATCACCTTGGACTTGAGGATCATGTCAAAATATGCATATAAGTTCTTAGTGTGGTATCTGGCATGTGGCAAGAACTCAGTAAATTGCCTACAATTGTGATTTCCAGTGAGTCATGAGAAAATGTCTTAGTATTTTTGAGCTATCCCATTATTTCCAGTCAGGCTGCTCCTGCCCTAGTCACAGGCTCTCATTTCTTGCATGGATTGCTGCTTTGCACTCTAATCCATGCAAGACTCCAACAAGAGGCAGATTTCGATCATGTTGTCCTTCTCTCAAGAAGATGGGATGACTTCTGTAGCCATCATGGTCAAATCTGAACACTTCAGTTTGACACTTAAGTTTTTGGACAGTCTGATATTGACCAACATTGCTAGCCTAGACCATTCTGAATTTCCAGTCACTACCTTCAAATTTTCTTTTTCTTTTTTTTTTTTAAAGATTTTATTTATTTATTTATTTGACAGAGAGACAGCGAGAGCAGGAACACAAGCAGGGGGAGAGGGAGAAGCAGGCTTCCTGCGGAGCAAGGAGCCCGATGTGGGGCTCGATCCCAGGACCCTGGGATCCTGACCTGAGCCGAAGGCAGACGCTTAACGGCTGAGCCACCCAGGCGCCCCTACCTTCAAATTTTCTGTCTCCTCAACCTATCTTTAGTACCTCATACTCTTCTCTCTTCCCTGTTCTTTCTGTCTAGTTTTTTCCTAACCATCATTAAATGCCTCTAATTCTTGTTCTCCATGTAGTTTTTGCTGAACCCCTTGTGACATTGTTCTCCCTGCTTAATTTGTGAATTTCACTCATTCACTCTCTGCTTGCTGAGATAGTCACTAGGCACCTGGATAGCCCAATGAATGAAAAGCACAAAGCCTCCACCTCTCAGGCCCTTAGTTTTGTATCCGATTTGACAGGGAATCATGTCTTGTGACATCTTTATGTAGTTTGCATTCAGTTATTGAATTCCTATAGTATTTTTTCCACAGATGAATTGTAAATTTCTTGATAGTTGGATATTTTATTTTTTTAAAGATTTATTAAGAGCACATGTGTGGGAGAGGGGGCAGAGAGGGAGAGAGAAATCTCAAGCAGACTCCCTGCTGAGCATGGACACCCCTGCCTCCCTCCCCCCCCCAACACGGGGCTCTATCCCAGGACCCTGGGATCATGACCTGAGCTGAAATTAAGCATGAGATGCTTAACTGACTGAGCTGCCCAGGCGCTCCAATAGTTGGATATTTTAAAGCTTTAAATATTTTCTTTAATATCTGATGTTTAACACAGAGGAGGAACTCAATACTGGTTAATTTTTGGAGGGTTATATTCATGGCTTGAGTTTTAAAAATACACCTTTAAAATCTTAAGCTTTATATTTGAAATAAGAGATTTGTACATCTTTGTTTTGGTACATGTTCTTCGTAAAGAAAACTACACAGGAAAATTGCTTATAGTAATTAAGTTTTTTCTGGTAAAAAGTTGATTGTGGGTGAATGCCATACTTATACCTGTGGTAAGTAGGACACATTTGATGTCACATGACCTTAAGTGGAAGATTTTTTCTTCTAACTTTTTTTGTGCAAACCCTCTGCCCCTTACTCCCTACCCCCCTTTAAATGTGATGTCTGAATCAGTATTTGAAAAAAAATTAACAGGCATTCAGTCTTTATAGCTTTTGTTACTCTGAGAAATTATAGAAGTAATTGATGACCATTATTTGCTTGGTTCTGAAGCAGATAATTGCTTCTCTGACCTTGTAGACTAGGTTACATGCTCCCCTCATTGATCCAGACTTCCATAGCCCTGTTTTGTGGTTCTTCCTGTAGTTGTAATTACTTGTATAGTATCTGTCTTCCCCTCTAAACCACAAGCTCCATAAGGGCAGGGGCCATTTCTATTTTCTGTTGACCCTCAGGACCTCATCAGTGCACAGAACACAATGGATGGTCACTAAAGTACACTGCATTAAATTTGACACTCCTTCAATAAGCCAAGACACACTGCATTCCTATAGACTTTAGGAACTGAGCTAGGCTCTGGATTTGCCCTGGAGAGCAAAACACAGCCCTTGTCTTCAGGGTACTCATCAACTAGCAAAATGTGCTAAGTTTAATTCTTATTTAACATTTGCATACCACCTAAAGTTTCCAAAATTTTTTTTTGAACTTAAACCTCAAAATAACCCTACGAAGATGTACTGTTTCCCTTTATAGGTGAGTATACTGGGAAACAGAGATCTAGTAACTTACTCAGGTTCACATCGGGTTGGAACCTGCCTCTGTTTGATCTTCCGGTGCTTTTCCTTTAATGTGTGCTGCTCCAGCCTGGTGGCAGTGGCAGTCACACCTTACATCAACCCTGGCTTATCAGATATTACATCGGATTCTTCTGACTCATGTGTTTTTGGGTTTGCATTAAAAAATGGGGCAAGGAATTAAGATTCAGAAATAAGCCTACTGCTGATTGAGGTTTTGCCTCTCATTAAACCTTTTCTGATTGGTCTCTGCCTTTTTTTCCTTTGAGACTCTTATTACTGGCAACATTTTACATGGTGATATTTTTGTGTGACTTTCAGAATTATCTAGTCTTCCTTTTAGGCCTACTTGAGTTTAAAAATCTTTTATTGGTATTTGTGTCCCCCATAGTTGGAGAATTTCTGCCTTTTTACCACTCACTTTTTTTTTTTTTTAAGATTTTATTTGATAGAGACACAGCAAGAGGAAGAACACAAGCAGAAGGGAAAGGGAGAAGCAGAATCCCTGCTGAGCAGGGAGCCCGATGTGGGGCTCCATCCAGGACCCCGGGATCATGACCTGAGCTGAAGGCAGACACTTAACGACTCAGCCACCCAGGCGCCCGTTACCACTCACTTTTAAGACAATCTCTAATCAGACCCCGCATACATGTTCCTACCTTTTTACTGTGTTTAGGCTGTCTCCCAGCTGAAATCTCTTCCATAAGCTTTTTGTCAATTACAATTAACCCTTCCCTTCTTTCAGTTTTTGAAGTCCTCCCTATAAGTTTGGCCCCTTAGACGGGTGCTGGCCTCTATGCCTTGCTGTTATTCCGTGTCTACTGGTTTTGTTTCTGTAGTGAGGTTTTTATTTTTGGAGCCCAAGGAGCAAATCCTGTTTTTCTCTTGTATCCCACAGTGTCTGTAGCAGAGTGCTGGGCATATGACCGTGCCTACAAAGCAAGCACTCACCAACTTTAATTACAGAGTTTATACTTTGTAATTATATCTGAAAGCCTCAGTACTTGGCAAACATGGCAAACTGGAGAAAGGTGGCTGGAGGAGACGGTCTTTTCTGTTGAAACAAGGACACATCCTGTTTGCATTGTGTGTAAAGGGTTACAAAGCAGTTCACGCTCATTATTAGCTCATTTAATCCGCACAGTAATCTATGGGAGAGAGATAATTTAATTCTCACTGGGGGATGATAGTTTTAGGACTCCAATAACTTGCCTATGGAGCAGATGGCTGGAGCTAGGACGCAAAGCCATCTTGCGTGACTCCAGTACACACAGGGAGGGGCAGGAGTGACCAGGCTGCAAGCTCCAGAGGGCAGGGCCTAGAATGTTTATTGGGTGCCACTTTTGCAAGATAAAATTGAGGTTTTGGTGTCAGCTGCCCTTTGAATCTTTCTAAGCATGCACTTCTGATCTGCCTGGTTCTGCTGGTGCAATTAGGTTTTTTCTCCTATTGCTAGAATTTCATTACCAATTATCTAGCTAGTTATTCTTTCTTTTTCCTCCTTCTCCATCCTCTTCCTCCTCTAAATCATTATCTTCTTTGTATATGTGCATAAACAGACATTTATAGTTATGTGTAAAACAATCTGGAGTCTTAAAAATTAGAGAAAAAAATCTAGTTGTGATGATTATAAATTTTTTGTTAGTACTTCCTTTATTCTTCCATGGTTGAGGGTTATTGTGTATAGGCTGGTGGATAACCATGTTGGCAGCACTGGGCTAGAAAACTCACATATCTTTAGTCTGAGAATGAGACCTCCTTCACTGCACTCCTAGAGTGCTTGAATGGTAAAAAGCCCTCATCATCTTTGGAATCTATTCTTGGAAATTTATGAACATCTTTAAGGTCAAATGCATTTTCTTTCTCTCTGTTGGTTGTGTCTCTGTGTGTCTCTGTCCCTTTTCCTTTGCTTTCCTTTTCTTAAGAATTGAGTTCTGGGCGCCTGGGTGGCTCAGTTGGTTAGGCGGCTGCCTTCAGCTCAGGTCATGATCCTGGAGTCCTGGGATCGAGTCCCGCGTTGGGCTCCCTGCTCAGCGGGGGGTCTGCTTCTCCCTCTGACCCTCTTCCCTCTTGTGCTGTCTCTCATTCTCTCTCTCAAATAAATAAAATCTTAAAAAAAAAAAAAGAATTGAGTTCTTGCTGCAGAATAGGAAAAACATTGTTCAGCAGGCCCCCTGCTGAGCAAGGAGCCCGATGCTGGGATGGAGCCCCGCATTGCATCAGGCTCCTTGCGCAGTGGGGGGCCTGCTTCTCCCTCTTCCACTCCCCCTGCTTGTGTTCCCCTCTCTCACTGTGTTTCTCTGTCAAATAAATAAAAATCTTTGAAAAAAATAGTTAATTGATTATAATTTGTAGTATTTAAGACTTCTATTGTTGGCTCTGTGAAAAACAGTGAAATTTAATTTTTCTACTCTCACAAGGAAATGCCAAAGGGCCTTGAAACTGGGCAGTTCACACTGAAGCTGACTACATCCCTGTGTCAGCATTTTATGTCTGGCCTTCTGAGATTTTTTCTAGGAGAACGTTAGCTTGTGAAAATCATCTCAGATGTTTCCTTTGCTTTTTGATTTGTACAGATGTCAGAAACATTTTTAAAACTATTAAAATTGAAAAACATTAAAAACAGGCATTGATTTCTGTAGGCAGTATGAACTCTACAAAAAAAGTCTTATGTTTGTGTTCTTGATGGGATATAATGTATAATGTTTAAAAAAAACCTACAAGAGCAGAAATTGTAATAGGTTAGCTTAGTGGTAGAATAAACATGAGATTGCACTCTTCATTTTAGCCTCAGAGAGAAAGAAGAAAAACTTGACTTACTTGATTTTAAGTATAACGCCCTGTACCAAGTGGTTTTGGTGCTTTGGAAAGTGTAGCTGAGGTTTTTCATGTCAACTAGAGACAAGTAGTCAAGACCACCTTTTCACTAAGGAGTTTGAGAGACTAAGTTCTTGGGGGTTAACCAAATTTGCAATTGCCTAGCACGTACCTGGCCCTTAGGGAGGGACCTTATGGTATCAGTTTAGGTGTGGATCCAGGTATCTGGTCCTTGCCCTGGAGGAGCTAGTAGATATTTTAGAAAGATAAAATTTTTACACAATAAGAAAAATGGATCATAAGTCTGTGGTGCTTAATGTTAGTGACGTGAGATGAGACCGGGAGAAGGTAGTAGAGGTGGTACATTCAGGAAGACTGGCTGGGACACTGGTTCTCAGGCAGGAGCATTTCTTGATTGTTCTTTCTATGGTTTGTGCCAGCAGGCCAGAGTCCTGAGGCCCTGTTTTTTCTCTACACATGCCTCGTAATGTTCTTGGGATTTTATTTCCTAAGACCTATTGAAAAATCAGGGGATAAAGCCCTGGAGTTCCTGGTATGTTGGAAGAAAAAAAAAAATCAGTGATATGAATTATTAAATATTAGTCACTGTCTGCCCTTGGTGGTATTGTCTTATGTATTTTTAAAACCTCAGATTGTTTGCCAGGAATGAGAAAACAAAAAAGCAATAGTTTTATTTCTTTCTTTAATTACATCTCTTTTGAAAGCATCAGCTGTCCTTGAGGTTATTTCTGTGTCAAATGATTTTTGGGGAACATTTGCTTTTTTAGAAAATGATAGTTTTAGGTATATTTTTGGTATGTTCCACAAATTTCACAAAGCTTTCACTCTTCATAAGAAAACAATGAAAGCAAAACTTTCAGTTATCTTCTTATAAAGCAAAAGCAGTTATCTTCTTATAAAGTCCCAAATTGCTGAGTCCCTGTCCTGCTGCCTCATCTTACTACCATATCATGGCAGTTGAGACTTCTTATCAACATACGTTTGCCTAAACTAGTGCTGTTTGTGGTAAATTTATAGCATTTGTTTCTAGATAATGTAATTGAGAAACAGAGGAATCTAAAGGACTTGTCCAATTGTATATGCTTAATTTGTGGGTAAGAGTGTTGAAGCTCAGGCTGATAAAAGGTTTTATTTTATTCCTTCCTTGCTATTGGATCTCTGTTGGTTGTTTATCATGGCACCTGTTTCATTCTCACTTGGCCGATCTGATAACCGTTAATTCTCACCTGGATAATAATAGGGTCACTTTTCTTGTGCTAGTAGATACCTCTGTGGTGGCCTTTTGTTCCCAGATTCTTGAAGTAGGACATCTTCTCTTCAAAATGAGAAAACCGAATATACCCTGAAATTATTGATTTACATTTTATTTATTGTAACCATTTTGAAGATTTAAAATTATTTAAGCAGTTTTCAGAGAGGTTAATACCACTGCTATAGTATGTTCAGAATCTGTTTGCCCGGAGTAGTGTTCCTGGGAGGCATAGCATTTTTATTCCATTAGGAATTTCGACCTAGGTGATCCACTGTAATCTTGAGTTCCCTCCCCCACCCCCCTTTGGAACTCCTTATTTCTTTGTCTGGAAGTTGCTTACATTAAGCTTACGTGTTATATATAGCTCACAGGAAAGATAAAACAAACTAAGGAATATAATCCACAGATAGAGATGTTAATGTTAATAGGACTACAGGTAACTTTTGTTCTTTAATTTATACTTTTTATTTTCAAAAATTAAAAAACATTTTTAATAGAGTGTGTGCATGAACAGGGGGGAGAGGGAGAAGCAGGCTCCCTGCTGTGGGGCTCCATCCCAGGACCCTGCGATCATGACCTGAGCCGAAGGCAGACACTTAACTGACTGAGCCACCCAGGTGCCCCTATTTTCAAATTTTTATATGCTTAGCTCATAATTCCTCTTATAATCAGAAAAATCTGTTAAAAGCCTCTAACTATAATGGATTCTGATGAATACTACTTGTATGTGTTACTGTTGTGTTAGAGAATTGGGGAGAAGAGCATCTGCTTTATTTTCAGGACAAAAGCAGTTGAACGATGTATTTGGTGGTGTCGAGTAGTCTGATTCTGCCTAACAATTTCATAGTACTGGAGCCTTACTCTTGAAAAGCTGAAATGCTAGAACTGTCAAACTTGAGATGTAAACCTTATATTCTTAGTATTGCATATGTTTAAATTTATTGTGATTAAAGACAATATATTGAATTGAGTTTGAGTTTTTTTCCAGAATCCGGGTCAGTACTGTGACCTTCAATTATCGTCCTTCTGCTTTTTTGCTTGCTGTCAGATGTCACTGCAGCAGTGCTAATCTGGGGCTTTTAATCATGTAGCTTAGAGAAAACACATAGCATATAATATTCTATGTAGATTGATTCACTAAATTCTGACTGATAGTGTGAATGCTTCTTTCTTAGCGTGAAATGTATGTGGTTGCCTTCCTCAGCATCCGGGAGAGGGAGCTTTGTGATTTATGTCCCTTTCAGTGTTTTAATAACTAATGACCCAGGTAGGATATTTATTTCTGCTTTTTTCTTAACAGTATATGCAAAGATTTAGATTGGGTGTAGGTAAGGCTTTGGATATAAATTCCACTAACACCACTTAATGGCTGTGTAATCTTGGGCATTCCACTCACCTTCTGCAAGCTCGATTCCTCCTCTGTGAAATGAGGATAATCATGCTTTCATCATGGAGTTGTTGTATTACATAATCTGTGCGATGTTTTGCATAGTGCCTACACATAGTAATTGATCAGTAAATGTTAATTCCTGCCAGTTCTTAGTTTCATTGTTCAAATAATCCTCAATTGATTTCAAATATCAAGCTTGATATTTGAAAGACTGTTATGGAATACTTTATTTTTTCCACTGATTGTAAAGACTTACCCTCCTGTAAGGAAGGTATAATCAGACAATGTCTATACATGACAAAGTGGCTGGGTACACCTGTTGCATTATGACTTTGAAAGGAATGGTTGCAAACCACCTAGAAGAGTTCTGTGAAGTTAGAACTATGTTTTGTAATTGTATAGTCTTGATAATCTGTTTAAAGCAGCAAGGAAAGTGAGATTACACCATGATTTTTCAGGAAATTTGCCACATTTTAAATAAAAATTTCAGTGAATTTCCATACTTTACTATATGTTATAGATATGGAATTTGTCATTAATTTGTCCTTATTGGATTAAAATGGGTCCAACAGATCATGTAATTTATCTTTGATAATGGAAATATTAAGATCTGAAAAAAATTGTGACCAGTTTTTTTTCAGTTTCTGCTTACCATTATTTAACTTCTGTTGCATTTAAAACCTTTTAGTGGACTTATGAACCAATTGCTGTTACAAAGTCTGTTGATGTAAATGCTCTTATAATGTTTTATTTATGTGACAACTGCCTTTGGAGTAGCTGAAAGAGGATGTGAAGCATTACTCAATTACTCATTTTTTTGTTTTTAACCATCTGGAGAATAGTTTTCTATGTGTTAGATGTCCTTGGACAGGCTCTTTTGGCTAAGTCTTGGAAATCAAAGTGAACAGGATAATATAACCTCCCACAAATGAAAAAATTTTAAGGTGTTGCTCAGTGAAAAGTTAGTAAAAATAACTACAATATATGAATTATTCTGAAAAGTAATTGTTTTGATAGCAAATGATTGTTTTTCTTTGAGCTCTTAGTAGTGATGTCAACTTGTGAAAGCTTTTTCCTGATTTTTTAACAGTGTACAGTGCATAATTTAAACTTTAAAAATGACTGGAGTAGTTCATACAAATACCAGTTGTCATACTTGTGTATAACAAGTATTTGTTATTTTGCTGAAGTATGTTGGGAAGTTCTTCCTTATACTAAATAATTTCAGAGTATTTTTTTAGGTGGGTAGAGGGGGAGTCCCCCAGTTGGATTACATTAACAAAGACAGCACATGTTGTTAAAAAGTCAGAAAATACAAGCAAGAAGAAAAAGGTCATTTATAAATCTTACCTACTAGAGATCATGGTTTCCTTTTTTGGATAAAACAGGAAAACAGAAACCACTGTGTTTTAGCAGGGGGAGGTTTAATGTAGGGATTTTACAGGGAGTAAAAATTGGCAGTACTAATTTGAGGAATTTGAGAATTGCTGGAGTCACAGGAAGCTGCCCCCCATGGCTCAGCCACCTGCAACCCCAAAGTGGATGATTGTTAGCTAAGAGCTTCATCCAGAAGCCACACACGTGTCAGTCTAACATGTGACCCTACTTGTACCCGCTACGGTCAGAGGAGTTTATGGCTGCTTATATCCAGCCTTTTAACTTTCACAGGAGTACCTCTTATCAACAGAGCCTAACCCAAAACCTTCTGACAAGGAAGCTGGGAAATGGAGCTTCCAGAGTAATATACATTAATATCCATCCATGTATCACATGCGATATGATTTGTTATAAAAGTATAAAGGAGGATTTAAATATAATTTTCCTTTCAAGTTTGGCTATAATTAACACACTTAAGTTACAATTGGCTATAATTCTCTACAATTATTATGTATATTTGGGGATCCCGGTAGAGTAAGAAGAGTTTAACTGAGAAAATGTTTTCAAATATAATTAAACTTTCATGAACGCTAATTTAAGTAATTATCATTACATCCCATAACATTTATGACCTTTAAGGTAAAAATTTATTAACTTCAATTTGGAAATTTTATTTCAATAATTTTGAGACACTCCCCCCCCCCCCCACCCCCACCCCAATCCTCCCAGGCCTGCTGCTTTCTACAGGACTGTGCACATCTCATTGGCTCTGGGCATTGTGTCCCTGGTTTCTACAGCATGACCCTCTGAGTATTTCAAGGGCAAGATAGGGAGTAGGATATGGTGGTTAAGAGCAAGATTAAATGGAAGAGTGCTGTGAAGTTAAAGATTATGCTCTACAATTTGTCTTATTAATACATTTCAAGCAGCAATGAAAGTGAAACTGCAAATCAGATAGCAAAGTTTCAGGTCTCAGCGTCATTCTTAAAGCTAGATGATCTTGGTCCAGTTGCTTAGTTCCCTTATCTGTAAAATGAGAAAAATATGATCTTCCTCATAGTTACTACGAATATCTATTTAGGTAATTCAACATAAAGCACATGGTGAGCTCTCAACAAAAGTCAACTAAGTAGGTAGTGGTGTGATTTCTGACCTGTCATGGTACTCACTGCATTTATTGGGGTGCATTCTATACCCTGCACTGTGTTGGACCAAGGAAGTGGGTTCAGTTTTCCACTTGTTGCCTTGGAGTGATGGGGATGGACAGAGACTCCAGGAGAGCAGGTCTGCTGGGGGAATTTCTAGTTGGTTGGGTGATAATGATAGCTTTCCTTTTTATGAATTACATTTGAAGTCGGAATTCACAAAAGTGTTTTACACATGTTAATTATATAGAGAGAATGCCAGTATCTTCTAACAGTGAATTTTCTTGGTTCCCTGAGAACTACACTGACATTTTTACCTCACGCCTTTGGTGCAATGATGCAGTCCTGAAAGGGGGGGGGGGG